>NC_134503.1:26270309-26355115 GCF_040206685.1 Ascaphus truei
AACATATCACAGTGCCCCCCCAACATATCACAGTGCCCCCCCAACATATCACAGTGCCCCCCCCAACATATCACAGTGCCCCCCCAACATATCACAGTGCCCCCCCAACATATCACAGTGCCCCCCCCAACACATCACATCACCCCCCGAACACATCAGATCGCCCCCTCGCCTCCCATCACATCACCCCACCCCCAACATATCACATCACCCCCCCAACACATCACAGTGCCCCCCCAACACATCACAGTGCCCCCCCAACATATCACAGTGCCCCCCCAACACATCACAGTGCCCCCCCCACCCCTCCCTCACCTCATCCCACCACCAACACATCACAGTGCCCCCCCCACCCCTCCCTCACCTCATCCCACCACCAACACATCACAGTGCCCCCCCGCCCCTCCCTCACCTCATCACCCCCCAACACATCACAGTGCCCCCCCGCCCCTCCCTCACCTCATCACCCCCCCAACACATCACAGTGCCCCCTCCACCCCCAACACATCACAGTGCCCCCCCAACACATCATAGTGCCCCGCCCCCAACACATCTCATCGCCCCACCCCAACACATCACAGTGCCCCCTCCACCCGCAACACATCCCATCGCCCCACCCGCAACACATCCCATCGCCCCGCCCCCCAACACATCCCATCGCCCCGCCCCCCAACACATCCCATCGACCCGCCCCCCAACACATCCCATCGACCCGCCCCCCAACACATCCCATCGCCCCGCCCCCCAACACATCACATCGCCCCGCCCCCCAACACATCCCATCGCCCCACCCCAACACATCACAGTGCTCCCCCAACACATCGCTCCCCCAACACATCACAGTGCCCCCCTCCCCCCCAACATATCGTCCCCCCCCAACACATTGCCCACCACCAACACATCACAGTGCCCCCCCATGCCCCCAACACATCGCCTCCCCCAACAGTATCACTGTGTCACAGGTAAGCAGCCCCCCCCCAACACAGTGCCCCCCTGTCTCCCAACACATTACAGTTCCCCCCAACACATAGATCGCCCTCCCCCCAACACCAACACAATCCAGTGCCCCCTGTCCCCCCAACACATCAACCCCCCCAACACATCGACCCCATCACATCGCCCCCCCAAACACATTGCCCCCAACACATCGCCCCGCCGCCCCCCCAACACATCGCCCCCCCCCAACACATCGCCCCCTCAACACATCGCCCCCTCAACACATCGCCCCCTCAACACATCGCCCCCTCAACACTTCGCCCCGCCGCCAGCCCGATATCTCACACATGACATTTGCAGGCGTGTGCGAGGCATGTACCTGACTCCCACAGCTCACGTCATCTTGCGGAGGCTCCTGTCTCTGTGTGTAAGGACAATGCCCCTCAACGTGGCAGCTTTGGCAAGGGTTTGGATTATGCGATAAAAGGCATTGCAGGCCCTTCTGGCTGTGTAGGGCTTAACAGCTGCAGCGGGGAAAAACGCCAGCCTTTGAGGTGGGTGCACTTAGTTTGAACCTGAGTGTTAGTTCCTTGGGCGAGTCGTGGTATCTGCCTGAGCTGCAAGCACCAGAGTTAGATTGTAAGCTCTGCGCGTCAGGGATGCATTGCAGGATTCTATGTACAGTGCTGCTTACACTGCCAGCGCTATATAGGAAGGCAAATATATCTAAATAACATAGTGAGGGAAATGCTGCCTTTTCCAGATTTAAAAGGAGTTGTGGATGCATGTAACGGCCGCCCAGCAGAAGCAATTTAAGCCAATGGTACTTTTACATCTAAGACAAGATTTAAGTTTAGAAAAACACAACTACTAACGTACTATATTACATTATATTAGATCTTTAAAGTACTAAGAAAATATATATTAAAAATATATTATTCTATAGGGTAAGAGTGCAAACTACTAGGGTGCTTTACTCAATTCTTTTTGAGTTCTCTTGGTTATATATGTTATACCCTATATGCACCTACCTTATTATACATAGGACCGCAATATATATATATAGGTGAGCAGTTCAATTGTTTCATATTTTGATATATATATATATATATATATGCAAGATTTAGCATTTCTATTTTTTCTTAGTGACAGCATTTTTTTTTATTTACCCACCATAACTTATATAATGTGCGGGTGAAACCGATCCCAGCGTCACATTGCAAAGCCAGTATAACCAGCCTCACACTGATGAGACCCACAGGGCCAGAGCTGTCTGTGTCTAGGGTTACTGGCTCTGCACTTCTGTAACCAGGGCTGTGCTGAGAAAGCTGTGTAAGGCAGGTATAAGCTTATAGGATTCCCTGATAACGTGGATTAGAAGCAAAAGGTGACACTGTGCTCATTTGCCTGTCATTACCCAGAATCCCCTTCTGCGCTGGAAGCGCTGGATGCTAAGAGATAACGGGGAAGGACAGGGTAGCAGACCTGTCTGAGACGTGAATGTGCTCACACGTGGGGTTGTTATTTCGTTTTCTCTTAGTGAGACCTGCCTAATTTCAACGATAAAATTCCCCCCCCTCCCCCCCCTGAAAAGAACTGATTGCCCAGTTACTATAATACAATACAATGTTCCGATTTCAGTTTATTGAGCGGAAGCGGAGCCGCTCGTTAAAATACATCCAAAGAGGCCAGTAAAGAAGAAATACGTTTACGTTCCTTTATGTGCTATAGGTACTCGTAGCTCTACGTAGATGTCTTTTTATTAACTGCCTTTTAATGAGACTCCCCCCCCCCCCCACATCCCCCCCAGCCTCTGTATAATGAGCGAGACGCGTACACGCACAGCATAACCACGCACATATCTTTATATACCCAGCACAAACCGCCGGGCGTGAGGCAGAGTGCACGGGGGTGAGAGGGTGATCTGGCCTTCCAGTGATCCAGTGAAGCAGCGGCTGCATCATAATCTCATTTTGTAGGGGAGATCTGGTGCGATCTTCCAGGAAGAGGAGGATTTTGATTTTGTAATGTACTGGTCATTCTGTGGTTGCCACAGCAACCATTTAGAAAGTCACTTCCTCTTTTGAAACAGGCTCTGACACACACCTGTTTGAGCTTTGCCCTTTGGCAACAAAGTATCACAAGCAGCTCTGTTAGTGTGATCCAAACAGCAGACTGTCTATTATGTACTCTGAAAGCTGTAACTATAATGTGTTACATGTACTAACATGTCACTGACTGCAGCACAAAGTTAGAAGGCGGCCATTTCATTAGGCACACAATCAGTATTTTGACAGCTTTATAACAGGAGCACCACACGATTGCCAGCTTAGGTAAGAAAGTAAAATTAAACATTGTCACATGCATATATACATATACAAATAAGAAGACAAGGGAGGGGGGTGTAGTGCTGCTGCTTTTGAAGGAATAGACCACAATATAAAGCAGTATTAAAACCCATTAACCCCATCAGTGCCAACATACATCGCCACTCATGATCAGGCTTTTGCCACTTTCCGCAGAAACGCCAACCGCAAACTAAACAGAAGGAGGGTTTTAACAACCTTTATCCCATGTCGCGGTGGTCAGGCTGTTGATCGCCCCTGAAAGCACCAGATAAATGGCTCTTTTTGCTGCTTTCTTTGTCTGCAGTGTTATTGTGAAACCGTCGTTAGTCACAGATATTCCTGAATCCAGGGCTCCCGGAGAGGAAAGAGAATCATTGATTCCCCACCGGATATAAATAGGTAAAACCGTCTGTTTAAATCAGATTGCATCTGTAAGGAGCCAATTCCACTGAGAACTGGTTTAAAACCATGCCTGCTTGGCCCGGCTTTGTAAGGGGTAATCCCCATAACTCTTTAGTGCAAGGGTGACCAACTTCAGACCTCAAGGGCCACTAACAGGCCAGGTATTGGGGATATCCCTGCTTCAGCACAGGTGGTGCAGTCGAAGACTGAGCCACTGATTGAGCCACCTGTGCTGAAGCAGGGTTATCCTTAAAACCTGACCTGTTGGTGGCCCTTGAGGACCCGGCAACTGATTGAGTCACCTGTGCTGAAGCAGGGATATCCCTAATACCCGGCCTGTTGGTGGCCGTTGAGGACTGGAGTTGGCCACACCTGCCTTAGTGCCTTGCTATCTCAGTGTCTGTCTCCGCCTGCTGCGTCTCTCGGAAAACAGACGCACCATCGTTTCCATCCGTATATCCTCTCCGTAAAAACACAAATAATACATTGTTCCTCGCACATTAAACCCATCGCAGCGCCCGCCCACACCGCCAAGACGAAGCCTGCACCTCATCGTTTATTGCCAGGGGTTGGTTTTCTCCCCTTCCCCCCCCCTCCTCCCCCCACCCCCTCCCTGACGCCGCAATTAGCTTGATAAATAAGCAAAACAAAAACCCTTCCAAATGAAATCGTCAATTAGAGGCACTTCATTAATTGACTTTCAGCGATTGGACGCGAGAAAAAGAGAACTACTCCTGATTGTCTTCTGCAAAGACCGCCGTTATGTCACGGGGCACAACGCTGCAAGGGATTCTGGGAGGATTCCTGTAAGCGTTTTAACACCTTGAGTGCCAGTAAAGGTGCCAGGCTAAGCAAGTTTCTGCTAATCCGCCACACTCCTGCTTCCGTCCCTCCAAAGTGGAATGAAATGATCGTTCTTGACACTTCCCGCAGTTATTTTCACCGGACCACGTTTAAAATGTTCGGGTCTTTCATTGAAAAGGAAATGGGATTAAAGGGTCAGCCCTAGGACCACAATATGACATTTTTAAAGGGTCACGTCTAAGTGTTTTTCATTTGTACGGCCGTTTGGAAAGATGGACTCGCATCCACAGCAGGGACGCAAAGCGTTATCATTCATATAAATAGAAGTAACGGAGCGCTAAATCTTAGCGCCCAATTGTGGATCTGGGCCGCGGTGACACAAAACGTCCCTTTGCTACTCTTTTTTGTGGAATATGTTGCGCTCGATAGGAGTTTGCGCAGGCAAAGCCCCCTCCTCCCTCCTTAGCTTTATTGGATTTAATAGGGTGAGGGTAGGCTAGCAGTTGAGTGAATTATCCCTCGCGCTTCCATTCAAAGGCTCAGACGGGAAGATAATTCTCTGAATCTTTGCCGTATGGCTGATTCCATTTTCTTTAAGCAAGTGACTGTTACAAAATATGATTATTTATTTACACCTCCATCCAAATATATATATTTATTTTTCATTGGTGCGACTGCGCCTTTAAAACCAATTCCCGGAGACCCCTGTTGGATGTCGACGTAGATGGAAGCCTTGAGGGGGAGCTCCAGAGACGCTCACACGAATTATCAAACGTAATCACATTTCCAACGGAAAAAACCCCCAAAAAGAAAACATCTCAGATCTGCAGAACTAACATCCCGCGGCGCAAGAACTTTCCCGCTTCTTTGGGGGCTCCCAACGCGCGACTACACTGGCTAAGGGAGACCAGGCATAAAGAGAGACACGCGCGAGAGGCCCACGCCATGGAGGAGGCAGAGGGCAGAGACGCAACAAGATCATTCCTGGAGGATGTGTTCAATAAAATTAAGGAGACCTTCCAGGCCGAGCTCTGCTCAGCAGGCACAGAATTTAAGGAAGGAATCTCTACCTTTACCCAGAGGACTACAGCCCTGGAATCCAAAATGGAGGAATCACTCCAAATGCAGGCGGCCACAGACGACGAGATACTAAGACTAAACTTTGAAATAAAGCTCCTCAAAGAGGGTCAGGAGGACCAAGAAAACAGGGAGAGAAGGCAGAACATTAGGATTTGAAATATCCCAGAGGCCGTATGACATGAAGAGCTACGGCCCTATCTGAACAGACTTTCACTGCCATTGATCCGTCCCTACAGGATAAAGAGTTAGAGATTCATAGAGCCCATGGGGCCTTGAGAGCGGAGGACCCAAAACAAGACGTGATCGCCAAACTGCATCACTACAGCACAAAAGAAAAGCTCATAAACAGAAGCAGAGACATCTGCAATGGGGGACATCCCATTCGGAAACGCCACCCGGCAAATCTTCAACGATCCGGCGAACAAACTAAGGGGAGCAAAAGCCAGAACGCAAATCCCCGCCATTACAGTAGATGCAAAAATGGTCCGACAACTTCTGATGACCAGGAGATAGCCCGAGCGTTTTCTAAGTTCTATGCAGGAAAAGAAATCCCGTGAAAGGAGGTTGTTCAGCGGTGCACAGCAGAGCAAAAAAGAAGTAGTAAAGGCCGGATTGTGCTATCATATAAAACGATATATTGGGCCATAGGCAAGAAAGGGTAAAAATAGAATAACCCTACAAGTGACCTCTAACGCGTTTCATCCGCACTCGGGCTTTGTCAAAGAGTAAAGTCATTCGGTACACAACATGCTGTATGGGAGACAAAATCGGATATGACGTCAATTCACCACCTGTACCTGGTTATCCCCAAAGGTACAGGGAAAAGACATATACAAGTGGCGGAATGGATAGACAAAACATCCGGATTGGATCCATATACAAAATATACAGTATAAAAAAGGTTATGAACTAGAATATAGAAATATCTTGGGAGAAAAAACATAAGCAATACATATAACTAATGTGAAATCTTCAACCAAGGTAATCATAAAGTTAAAAGTATGTATAAATACAAAAACCTCAAGTCAAATGAATCTCCGGGCCCTGACGGCCTGCCGAATATATATTGTAAAAAATTCCTCACAAACCTACCACCATGTTTACTTTAAATGTCCAACTCATTTATAGAAGGGAGAGCGATCCCAACGGGCATGACCACTGCACCACTAGCAATCATTCACAAATCGGGCCGAGACCCCCTCCAATGCGGGAGCTACCGTCCCATATCCTTATTGAACTCGGACATTAAAATATATAGCAAGATATTAGCCAGTAGGCTAAACCCAATCCTACCAAGGCTCATCAATATAGATCAGATGGGCTTTATCTCCGGCAGGCAAGCCTCAGATAATACCAGAAAAATAATGAACATTATAGAACATTTACACTCTCCCAAAACAAGGGCGATTTTACCAAGTCTTGACGCAGAGAAGTCCTTTGATAGGATCAATTGGCTATTTCTAGATTAAACTTTGCAGTCTTTTGGCTTCTTGGGCCCCTTTCTGAAAGGGGTCAGAGCCCTCTATCACTCCCCCAGAGCCTTTGTTAAACTACCAGGCTTTAACTTTGAAACTATAAGCATCAAGAATGGCACGAGACAAGGATATCCGTTGCCCCCCCCTCCTTCTTGCACTCTCGATAGAGCCTCTTGCGGCAACAATAAGGTCTCACCCGGACATCCAGGGAATAGATATTGGAAACAGTGAGTATAAGATCTCGATATTCGCGGACGATGTCATTCTGACACTGGCCAACCCTCTGATCTCACTACCAAACCTGATGAAATCTTTAGGCGAATTCGGCAGACTGTCACGGTACAAGAAAAACAAAGATAAGTAGGAGGCGTTGAACCTATCCCTACAGGACCCGGAAGCTAAGCGTTTACAAAAACAAATTACATTTAGGTGGCGAACAGAACATCTCAAATATCTAGGAGTCAACATCTCCAAAACGTACAACACTTTATATAGGAGCAACTACTGCACTTTATTCAACAACATTATGAAGGACTTACTGGGCTGGAGCAACCACCAGATATCATGGTTTGGATGAATAGCATCAATAAAAATGAACATACTCCCTAGAATACTATATTTTGCCAGACTCTCCCAATTTATATCCCAAGAGAGGAATTAAGACATCTACAGAATCAAATATTCAAGTTTATTTGGCAGGGGAAGAGGCCCAGGATAGCTAGATCTGTGTTACTATCTTCCAGATCAAGAGGAGGTCTGGGAGTCCTGGACATAAATAGATACTATCAGGCAGCCCAATTACGCCAAATAGTGATGTGGAACGCAGACCCGGCAAAGTTTTGCTCGGTAGAAATTGAGTCAAACTACTCAAAGGACACACCGCTGCCCAACTCACTCTGGCTGCCAAGAGAAAAAAAATCAAGGCACAAAGAAGCCCAGAATTAGGCCCAAAGAAACTCACCATGAGACTATGGGCTAAGGTTAAGGAAACATTTAACTCGCAGCAAATGTTTCCCAGCTTATACCCCTCTTTAATAACCCAGACTTCCCACCAGGAGTGGGATCAGGCCACTTCGATCAGTTCAAGGAGAAAAATATTAGAATGACAGGGGACTTCTTCCACAAAGGGAAAATGCTAAGCATACAAGCGTTCAGGCTGAAATACCAAGCCCCAGATCTACTTATTTTCCAGTACATGCAGATAAGGCACGTCCTGCGATCTGTCCTAAAGAAGCCGGGTTTCCGGCACTCTCTAAATTCCAATCTCTCTGCAAAAACACAGAATATAGGAAGGCTTAATAACAAAGATCTACCTACGTAGGGATCGAAGATGCAGGGAACACCCCAGACCATACTGCACCGACACACTTTATTCGAGCAAATACCCGGTATGTACCTGGCAGATACCTGGAATGCGCCGCTCCTCACCTCTGACAAGCCCCGTTGCATTTGCCTTCCCAGCCTGGGTTCATGCCTGGCTGATGGGCGGCTGATCTGTTAAATGAGGATGATTAGGATTTAATAGGCTGCAATGCTTCGGGTGTCTACCAGATGGCATAAATTCATGAATTGTAATGCAGTGTATATATATATACTGTGCAGTATTGCAGCCAGCGGGAATAAAATGCTTCAATCCCTGCCTGAAAAATAACTCAATGTACTCGGGCAGAAAACAGTCACAAACCTCAATACACCCGGGTATACCCGAATTCGTGGGACTAGCCAAGCTCGAATAAAGTGTGTCGCCAGTGTAGATATATGATTAAATGGGCAAATGATTTAGGGATCAAAATTGACAGAGAGGACTGGGAGGACATATGGGACAATGCGGCCAAAACTTCCATCTGCGCGGTCACAAAAGAAAATATATACAAAATAATCTACCAATGGTACCTCACACCATTGAGACTGAAGCAGATCTTCCCAGAAACCTCTGATCAATGCTGGAGGGCTTGCGAACAGGTCGGTTATATGGTTCACATATGGTGGAGTTGTCCGGCAATACATATATACGGGGGGATGATACAAGACATGATCAGAGAAACAATTGGTCTAACAATCCCACTTGATCCCCTGGTATACTGTACGTACAAGCCAAACTGATCGAGGAAGTTGACTTCCCGATCAAACGCCTGATCTCACATATATTCTGACTGCCAACAGGTGCGCAGTAGCGGCAACTTGGAAGAACCAGTCACCACCCACCAGATCAATGGTGACAAATAGAATTGGGGAAGTGATGCTGATTGAAAGACTCTCGGCTTTCCTCAGGCACTCAACCGCCAAATTCTACAAGACCTGGGAGCCATGGATGGGAACTTAAACCTTAGGTATAAACTCAAATTCAAACTTGAATATAGGTAAACTCAGACAGGCTGTAGACTGGAGAGGAAACAGAGATCTAGGAAACAGGAGAAGACAGGACAGGAACGGAATTTAGAGAGAGGAAACGAGAATTAAGCAAACCACAAATCAGGAAAAAGTCAACCAACGATCAATAAAGAATAAATGACGATCGGAGGTAACAACCCCCCCGACCACCACGCACCCACCCACTTGTCTATATGTATTTGTATGTGTATTTTAATTTTTTATGTATAAGATTGGCTGAATATTCTGGACACCACGGTGCCCTTAAATAAGATTCTGTAAATATAAATGATAAAAATTCAATAAAAATTATTTGTACAAAAAAAAAAAAAACAATTCCCGACGGGTAGCGGGCGCTTCTCATGCAACGTGCAGGTTACACGAACATATGATCAGCCCTCTCCTGACTGCTTCCAATTAAACCTCACTGGTTAGTTTAACCTCAAGGTAATGCCATCAAACAATGCATGTCAGTGAAACAAAGCCCACAGTGGCTGTCATTAATTTTAATTGCCTTGATATTAAAGATTAAGAAGCATCCAGGCCAGAGAACGATCACACATCAAGCACAATCCCTGCACCCCGAGGCCCCCCAGGCAGCCGGAGATATTAAAATGTTACGGGGGGGTGGGGGAGGGAGGGGTATAAGCCTTTATTAGCCACGGCTATTGTCAGGGCAAGGGAGAAATATAACCATTGCGTCCGTTCTGCGCACGACAGAGAGACGGGACACGGACACAGCCCACTCCTGTAGCTGTTAATAAACAGCGATGTGATTTGTTTTGGTTTTTATTTTTTCCACAATAATTATCCGTCCGCCTTCATTACTGTGTTATTACCCCCGCTGGCTGGCAGGTTAATGGTAAGCAGAATATATCAAATGCAGCCAAGTGTCGGCCGGGGACACAACAAGAAATGAGGTATGAGCGCTGTTCTGCTCACGGGTTTCCAGTGTGTGTGTGTGTGTGTTTGCCGTTGGCGCGGGAGGAGGAGTTCGGGTAATGCTTTGTGCTGTAAAACGGTGGCGGTTTGTCAGTGCAGACAAAATGGTGCTCACATCTGCGCGACTGGGCCGGACCCGGCACCTAACCCATCACTGACATGGAGTCAGGGTCCGCGCTGATCTGGGGTCGGCGTCGCGCTCTGATCTGGAGTAAGCGCCGCGCTTATACTCCATATAACCTCTCCCTAGAACTCCTATTACCCCATAGAACCCCTCCCTATAACTCCTCCTATTACCCCATAAACCTGTTCCCTATAACTCTTCCTATTACCCCATATAACCTCTACCTATAACCCCTCCTATTACCCCATATAACCTCTACCTATAACTCCTCCTATTACTTCATATAACCGCTCCCTATAACTCCTCCTATTACCCCATATAACCGCTCGTTGTAAGTAAGGATGAAAAGATCATAGTGATTGTCACTTTAAGCTTCCGCCTGGATAAAGGATCTCCCCACACCGGCTCGGTCCTTGTAATGAGTAGAGTATCCCGAGTATCCTCAAACCAGCCACTTGTCTCAAGCCCGCCTGGCAGTGAAAGGATAAAGTCCGCCGTGGCACGGCTGCCGTTGTCCTGTGTGTGTTGGGCTGGAACAGCTTGGTGCTGGTGGTCGGGATTTGAGCCGTGGGATGGACAAAAAGAAAATGAGGCCCAGTGCCTCTGGTCACTGGTGAGAAGCAGCTTTGAAGCTATTGTCCGGCTCGAGCGCTAATGCTGCAATGCTGCCCCGGGCGGGGACAGACCCCAAACGTGTACCAGGAACTAAAGACAATTCTGTTCTTGGAACGGCTACCCCGTGATCATTCTGATTGTATTCTTTATATGTCGGCCCTGCTGGTGATCATAAACAGGCACACTTGTTATTTGACTTGGAAATGAATGGGGTGACCGTTTTCTGGTAGAAAGTTTTTCAGACTCGGTGACCCCCTACTCAAACCGTGTTAATAGTTAAAAGGCAGGCCTCCCCCCCCCTTGTGAAGTCAGGATTTGGAAAGGAAAGCCTGTATGAGAAGCACGGAGCAGTCATTCTTCACCTGGGTGTTTCTTCAAGTCTGGAGTACCCGGAAAAATGTATAACGTTAGACAGGGGTGGCCAGCTGCAGTTTTCAAGGGCCACCAACAGGTCAGGTGTTATTGATATCCCTGCTTCAGCACTGGTGGCTCAATCAGAGGCCCAGTCCAAGACTCAGACTCTGATTGAGCCACCTGTCTTGAAACAGGGACTGATTGAGCCACCTGTGCTGAAGCAGGGATATCCTGAAACCATGACCTGTTGTTGGCCCTTGAGGACTGGAGTTGACCAATCGTTGACTGAGCCACTGGTTGAGCCACCGGTGCTGAAGCAGGGATATCCTGAAAATTTGACCTGGTGATAGCTCTTGAGGGCTGGAGTTGGCCTCCCTGGCACAAGACAACACTTAGTTGGTTATAACGCCTCCTGCATCTGTATAAAACAGGAGCCCAGCGGTAGCATGGAAAGGGCAGTTCCCCGCTTCCGAAACGCCAGCTGGCCCAAACTCTGAACCAGCCACGCAGCGGAGGGTGTGGTTAGGACATGGGAGCTAAACTCATATTCCCCGCTCTCTCTAGGTATCCAACTGGTTTGGGAACAAGCGGATCAGGTACAAGAAGAACATCGGGAAGTTCCAGGAAGAAGCAAACCTGTACGCGGCAAAGACAGCGGTGAACGCGGCGCACGCGGTGGCAGCCGCAGTGCAGAATAACCAGACAAGCTCCCAAATTCCGGTGAGTCAGGTCACAGAGAGCTGGGGTCCACGTGCATGGTTGTATATCTATCTATATAGCGCCAACTGTGTGTGCAAAACATCGTGAATTCTAATACAACACCGGGCATTAGGGTGAGAGGAGGCGCTTGTCGTACTGCTCTGGGTAATATATATCCGATGTATATGTGGGTGTGTGGCTATCTAATATATATATATATATATATATGTATATATATATCTATATATCTATACTGTATATATATATATATAGAGAGAGAGGGATGGAGAGGGATGGATGGATGGAAAGAGAGAAATGGTAGATAGATGCACAGATACACAAATAGATAGACAGATAGATTGCCTGACAGACAGATAGATACATACATACATACACAGGTAGATAGATAGATACACAGGTAGATAGATAGATACACAGGTAGATAGATAGATAGATACACAGGTAGATAGATAGATACACAGGTAGATAGATAGATAGATAGATAGATAGATAGATAGATAGATAGATAGATAGATAGATAGATAGATAGATAGATAGATTCACACACAGGTAGATAGATAGATACACAGGTAGATAGATAGATACACAGGTAGATAGATAGATACACAGGTAGATAGACAGATAGACAGAGACAGATAGACAGATAGACAGATAGATAGATAGATAGATAGATAGATAGATAGATAGATAGATAGATAGATAGATAGATACACAGAGATTGATACACAGATAGATTGATACACAGATAGATTAATACACAGATAGATTGATACACAGATAGATTGATACACAGAGATTGATACACAGAGATTGATTCACAGATACACAGAGATTGATACACAGATAGATTGATACACAGATAGATTGATACACAGCTAGATTGATACACATATAGATTGATACACAGATAGATTGATACACAGATAGATTGATAGATAGATAGATAGATAGATAGATAGATAGATAGATAGATAGATAGATAGATAGATACACAGAGATTGATTCACAGCTACACAGAGATTGATACACAGATACACAGATAGATTGATACACAGAGATTGATACACAGATACACAGATAGATTTATACACAGATACATTGATACACAGATAGATTGATACACAGATAGATTGATACACAGATAGATAGATAGATAGATAGATAGATAGATAGATAGATAGATAGATAGATAGATAGATAGATACACAGAGATTTGATTCACAGATACACAGAGATTGATACACAGATACACAGATAGATTGATACACAGATAGATTGATACACAGATACACAGATAGATTGATACACAGATATATTGATACACAGATAGATTGATACACAGATAGATTGATACACAGATAGATTGATACACAGATACTCAGAGATTGATACACAGATACACAGATAGATTGATACACAGATAGATTGATACACAGAGATTGATACACAGATACACAGATAGATTTATACACAGATAGATAGATAGATAGATAGATAGATAGATAGATAGATAGATAGATAGATAGATAGATAGATAGATACACAGAGATTGATTCACAGATACACAGAGATTGATACACAGATAGATTGATACACAGATAGATTGATACACAGATAGATTGATACACAGATAGATTGATACACAGATAGATAGATAGATAGATAGATAGATAGATAGATAGATAGATAGATAGATAGATACACAGAGATTTGATTCACAGATACACAGAGATTGATACACAGATACACAGATAGATTGATACACAGATAGATTGATACACATATACACAGATAGATTGATACACAGATAGATTGATACACAGATATCTGTGTAGATTGATACACAGATAGATACACAGAGATTGATACACAGATACACAGATAGATTGATACACAGAGATTGATACACAGATACACAGATAGATAGATATACAGGTAGATACAGTAGATATATAGTTAAATAGATAGATTAGATTTAGGTAGACATAGATAGATACACAGATAGATAGATGCATAGATACATACATAGATAGATACATACATAGATAGATACATACATACATAGATTGTATTGTATGTCTTTATTTATATAGTGCCAAAAGTGTACTCCGCGCTTCACAAAGAATACAGTACAGGGAGTTATAATAATACAATAAGTGCAGCAAAAACCAGACAATAGGAAAGGAAATCCCTGCCCCGAAGAGCTTACAATCTAAGAGGTTTGAGGGGAAACTTACAGAGACAGCAGGTGAGGGAATAAGTGCTGTAGATGAGTGTGCTTGGCAACAATGGGTGGTAGGAGTGACTGTGAGACAATAGCAATGAGTGCAGGCTATAGATAGATAGATAGATAGACAGACAGATAGATAGATAGATAGATAGATAGATAGATAGATAGATAGATAGATAGATAGATAGATAGATACACAGATAGATACACAGATAGATATCAGGCATATTTTGGGTTTCCCTTCAGTATAAGTTGGACCCTCAACTAAATGTATGGGAAACGCGGGAAATGAGATCTGTATTCTAGTGATCGGATAAAAATAAAGAGTATAGATCTTTCCAACTCTAAAAGCGGGGATCCTTTTGAAATGGTTTAGTCTGCCCCCCCCTCCCTCCGGATTATGTGGGCAGGTACAGAAAGGGGAACTGCCCCCCCCCCAGCCCTATCCCAAATTAAACATAGTACAGGTGAGTGGAACAGCCATACCAGCCAATCCGGTGCTTCTGTCTCCTGGTCTGGGCACGCAGGAGGGAGTCAGTAGGAGGCGCGCTAATGGGTCAGAATAACAGTCCAAGTCCCCTGCCCATTTGTTAATCTCCCCCCACCCCCCTCCATCCTTTCTTTATTCTCTTATCCCGATCCTTCGCTCTTTCCTCCCTAGGTTCTTCTGGTTCTTTTAACCTCCCAAATTCAGGGGACATGTTCATGAATATGCAGAGTCTGAATGGGGATTCTTACCAAGGGGTTCAAGTCGGAGCCAATGTGCAATCACAGGTAGGAGAGACGCCCCCTGAGCCGTTCCAAACTCAGAGCACAACCCCTGTCCCAAGCACACATGCAAACTAGCTGTGTGCACAATTCGCGCCATCCAGCCCAAGTCTCTGAGGCCGGTCTGTAACCTCGGTGACTGCCTTCGGCTCTGACTTGAGTGCGTGGGGAGGGAACCCGTTTTGCTATTCATGTATTTATTTAGTTATTTCACTACTTCTGCCGTTAGCGGCGTGAAAAGTCAAGAGGAATTAGTGGTAAGGAGCAGGAATGCACTGCAGCTCTGTTGACCAATGCTCTACTTGGGCGTAACCAGTCCCACCTGGCAACACTAGGGTTACAGGTGTGTCCATGAAAGATTGCTGGGTTTTTACACATATATTAGTGCAGTTCTCTGTCTTAGCTTTGGTTGGAGAGAAGTAGACGGTGACCAGGGTTAAAATAATATGGCTGCTTCCGAGAGCTGGGTATGGGACTCGTAGGGTCTTCCCAACTTGACAGAATCCGGAAGCAGTCCAATGAACGAAGAGTCGGCATCTGGTTCAGGGAACACTTCGATCACGTTCCCTCAACGCGTGAGGGAGACCATTGTGTTGTGTTGTATACACAGAGGTAGCCAGACTAACTATACCCGCTGCTGAGGGAAGCTAGAGCAATCTCTCTGTGAGAGGGGGTGGGAGGGGTTACTATTTGGAAGAACAGACAGCCGTGGTTTGTACGTCTCCAGAGACGGTAAGTCTGGCTACACCTGTATTCATACAGTGGCAACCGTTGTACACAGCACTTTGGAGAAGTGATACACGACAGGGAGAATAAGAAGTAGGGGGGTACAGTGACCCTTTGGGGTTATATGAAAGCCGGAATTGGAACTTTATGTGCAGATCACAGGACGTTTCCTCCCGCTGGTGTCTGACATGTTGTGTCCTCTCACCCCCTCACCCCCAGGTGGATACCCTTCGTCATGTTATCAATCAGACGGGCGGATACAATGATGCCTTGGGAGGGAATTCACTGTACAGCTCGCATAACTTAAATGTGAGTACCTAGTGAGATCAGCCTAGTTATATAACCGTAACACACTCAAAGTGTCACTTAGTGGCCCCTTTGGCAGGGAAGGGGTTAGTTGTGGCTTTTGGGAAACTGTGGGGAATTTTGAAAGTGGCATCGTGGTGGTAGGAGTGGGATCGATTTATAACCGTCTCTGAACAAGCCCAAAACATAACAATGGGCAGCGGAACCAAATATGTAAATGTATTTATTTGTGTTTGATAAGCTACCATTTGTGCCCCTTTTCCATCCATATGGAATGGTTTCATTGGGCAAATTCCCAGTAGATTTGTCTTTTTTGATTAAATGATTTTAAGAGTTCGATTCTTTATATTTGGAATCTTTTTTGTAACGTATTTTACCACGAGAGCGCCATCTCCTTTATCAAAATGGACGCTGAACGTTGGAGTGCCAAGACCACTCAACCATCTGGGATACAACAAGATGGCTGCCTATATTGGGTTGTCAGCGTATAATTCACTGCCACTGTCTGTAAATGCCATTACACAGTCCTAAGGTCGTCCGAGTAAGCAAGACAGTTATCCTCTCATAAACTTTAAAGATGTTGAAGGAGCCACGCAGACATTTTGTAATATCCTTTGCTAGTAACACCCGGCCGTGGCGGGGTGACGGGATACTCTCCCTTAATAGTGGGAGACAAGGAACACAGGATAACGGCAGCTTACAAATGTCACCAAGAACCCTCCCACGCTGCCTGGCATTCTCAGAGACACACCTGAGTTAGGCCATGCGGGCAGCAGAGTGGTTATGTCACGTGGCACATAAACCTCCCACTCTGCGTGGCATTCTCACAGAGACACACCTGAGTTAGGTCACGCGGACAGCAGAGTGGTTATGTCACCGTGGCAGAGAACCCTCCCACGCTGCGTGGCATTCTCACAGAGACACAACTGAGTTAGGCCACGTAGACAGCAGAGTAGTTATGTCACGTGGCACAGAAACCTCACACTCTGCGTGGCATTCTCACAGAAACACATCTGAGTTAGGCCACGCGGGCAGCAGAGTGGTTATTTAATGTGGCACAGAAACCTCCCACTCTGCGTGGCATTCTCACAGAGACACATCTGAGTTAGGCCACGCGGGCAGCAGAGTGGTTATTTAACGTGGCACAGAACCCTCCCATGCTGCGTAGCATTCTCACAGAGACACGTCTGAGTTAGGCCACGCGGGCAGCAGAGTGGTTATGCCACGTGGCACAGAACCCTCCCATGCTGCGTAGCATTCTCACAGAGACACGTCTGAGTTAGGCCACGCGGGCAGCAAAAGGGGTATTTCACCTGGATGGAGCCTGGTTTGTTTACCCCATTATAACATCATACAGTGGTCAGACTGCAGACAAGGATTCTGGGTAGTGACATGCAAATGTGCACAGTGGGAGAGCCACTTTCAGCCGCCTGTACACAGCTGTCCCATAGAACCTTTGCCTGCTTGGGGAAGTGTAGGACCACTGGACCCCGCTCAGAGACAGCCGTTATATTCTGTTGGAGTTATCGGTTTGAGCTGGGGTGCTGATTCTGCATTGACTTTCTTTTCTTCTGACTAAAGTGAAGTGCCAGATTCTCAGTGCAAGGGAAAGCGAAATCAACCGCAGAATATGCCACTTTCCTAAACCACCCTCCCAGTATTCGTCAATATTAACGATCTTGCAAGTGATTGAAGATGTTGTGTTGTCACAGAGGGGGGGGGGAAAGAGAGTGGGGAGGGAGGGAGAGGGAGAGAGGCTGGGTGGGGGGGGGGGGGGGGGGCGCGGGGGAGTAGGGTTTGCCAGGCGGCTTTCTCATCCCCCCCTCCTCATCCTCCCTCACCCCTCTCCCCTCATCCTCCCTCACCCCTCTCCCTCCCTCACCCCTCTCCCCTCATCCTCTCTCACCCCCCTCCCCACATCCTCTCTCACCTCCCCTCATCCTCTCACACACCCACCCTCCCCTCATCCTCTCTAACCCCCCCTTCCCCTCATCCTCTCACCCACCCTCCCGTCATCCACTCTCACCCCTCATCAACTCTCACCCCCCTCCCTCATCCTCTCTCACCCACCCCTCATCATCTCACCCCGCTCATCCTCGCCCACCTCCCCTCATCCTTTCACTCCCCTCCCCTAATTCCCTCACTCCTCTCACCCCTCCTCTCTAACTCCCCTCATCCCCTCTCACCCCTCATCCTCTATCACCCCTCATCCTCTATCACTCCCTCATCCATTCTCACCCCCTTCCCTCTTCCTCTCTCACCCCTCGCCTCATCCTCTCTCCTCCCCAACTATCTCACCCCTCCTCACCTTAGGCTCTCTCACCCCTCCCCTACCTGTTGTTCTCACCTCCACAGGACAGCCACAGAAAACAAACACACAGGACCCAAGTATGCACGCACGCACACACACCCTTCTCACCGCTCCATGCTGTTTCCTTCTCTCCTTGGCAAAACCGTCAGGCTCCTGACATCTCCTCTTGATTGGCTGTATTACCCTGCAGCAGCCAATCAAGATAAAGGAAGCTGCTCCGCGCCCTAGCAGCAGCCCTGCTTGGGGAAATCCCTGTGCCCCCCAAGCTGGTCAGGTCACTATGTCCAGAGATGTAATACAGGTATAACACGTACACGCCCAGAGAGGTAATACCGGTATACATATACACGCCCAGAGAGGTAATACCGGTATACACATACACGTCCATAGAGGTAATACCGATATACACATACACGCCCAGACAGATAATACCAGTATACACATACACGCCCAGAGAGGTAATACCGGTACACACATACACGCCCAGAGAGGTAATACCGGTATACACATACACGCCCAGAGAGGTAATACCGGTATACCACATACACGCCCAGAGAGGGAATACCGGTATACACATACACGCCCAGAGAGGTAATACCGGTATACACATACACGCCCAGAGAGGTAATACCGTATACACATATACGCCCAGAGAGGTAATACCGGTATACACATACACGCCCAGAGAGGTAATACCGGTATACACATACATGCCCAGAGAGGTAATACCGGTATACACATACACGCGCATAGAGTAAATACCGGTATACACATACACGCCCAGAGAGGTAATACCGGTATACACATACACGCCCAGAGAGATAATACCGGTATACACATACACGTCCAGAGAGGTAATACCGCTATAACACATACACACCCAGAGAGTAAATACCGGTATACACATACACGCCCAGAGATAATACCGGTATACACATACACGCCCGGAGAGGTAATACCGGTATACACATACACGCTCAGAGAGGTAATACCGGTATACACATACACGCTCAGAGAGGTAATACCGGTATCCACATACACACCCAGAGGGGTAATACCGGTATACACATACACACCCAGAGAGGTAATACCGGTATACACATACACGCCCAGAGGTAATACCGGTATACACATACACGCCCAGAGAGGTAATACCGTTATATACATACACACCCAGAGAGGTAATACCGGACACATACACATACACACCCAGAGAGGTAATACCGGTATAACACATACACGCCCAGAGAGGTAATACCGGTATACACATACACACCCAGAGAGGTAATACCGGTATACACATACACGCCCAGAGAGGTAATACCGGTATACACATACACGCCCAGAGAGTAAATACCGGTATACACATACACGCCCAGACAGGTAATACCGGTATACACATACACGCCCAGAGTGGTAATACCGGTATACACATACACGCCCAGAGAGATAATACCAGTATACACATACATGTCCAGAGAGATAATACCAGTATACACATACACGCTCAGAGAGGTAATACCGGTATACACATACATGCCCAGAGGTAATACCGGTATACACATACACACCCAGAGCGGTAATACCGGTATACACATACACGCCCAGAGCGGTAATACCGTTATATACATACACACCCAGAGAGGTAATACCGGTATACACACATACAACCCCAGAGAGGTAATACCGGTATACACATACACGCCCAGAGAGTAAATACCGGTATACACATACACGCTCAGAGAGTAAATACCGGTATACACATACACACCCAGAGAGGTAATACCGGTATACACATACACGCCCAGAGAGGTAATACCGGTATACACATACACGCCCAGAGAGGTAATACCGGTATACACATACACGCCCAGAGAGGTAATACCGGTATACACATACACGCCCAGAGAGGTAATACCGGTATACACATACACGCCCAGACAGGTAATACCGGTATACACATACACGCCCAGAGTGGTAATACCGGTATACACATACACGCCCAGAGAGATAATACCAGTATACACATACACGTCCAGAGAGGTAATACCGTTTTACACATACACACCCAGAGAGTAAATACCGGTATACACATACACGCTCAGAGAGGTAATACCGGTATACACATACATGCCCAGAGGTAATACCGGTATACACATACACACCCAGAGAGGTAATACCGGTATACACATACACGCCCAGAGCGGTAATACCGTTATATACATACACACCCAGAGAGGTAATACCGGACACATACACACCCAGAGAGGTAATACCGGTATACACATACACGCCCAGAGAGTAAATACCGGTATACACACATACAACCCCAGAGAGGTAATACCGGTATACACATACAAGCCCAGAGAGTAAATACCGGTATACACATACACGCCCAGAGAGTAAATACCGGTATACACATACACGCCCAGACAGGTAATACCGGTATACACATACACGCCCAGAGTGGTAATACCGGTATACACATACACGCCCAGAGAGATAATACCAGTATACACATACATGTCCAGAGAGATAATACCAGTATACACATACATGTCCAGAGAGGTAATACTACCGCTATACACATACACACCCAGAGAGTAAATACCGGTATACATATACACGCTCAGAGAGGTAATACCGGTATCCACATACACACCCAGAGGGGTAATACCGGTATACACGTACAAACCCAGACAGGTAATACCGGTATACACATACACGCCCAGAGTGGTAATACCGGTATACACATACACGCCCAGAGAGATAATACTGTATACACATACACGTCCAGAGAGGTAATACCGTTTTACACATACACACCCAGAGAGTAAATACCGGTATACACATACACGCTCAGAGAGGTAATACCGGTATACACATACATGCCCAGAGGTAATACCGGTATACACATACACACCCAGAGAGGTAATACCGGTATACACATACACGCCCAGAGCGGTAATACCGTTATATACATACACACCCAGAGAGGTAATACCGGACACATACACATACACACCCAGAGAGGTAATACCGGTATACACATACACACCCAGAGAGGTAATACCGGTATACACACATACAACCCCAGAGAGGTAATACCGGTATACACATACACGCCCAGAGAGTAAATACCGGTATACACATACACGCCCAGAGAGTAAATACCGGTATACACATACACGCCCAGACAGGTAATACCGGTATACACATACACGCCCAGAGTGGTAATACCGGTATACACATACACGCCCAGAGAGATAATACCAGTATACACATACATGTCCAGAGAGATAATACCAGTATACACATACATGTCCAGAGAGGTAATACTACCGCTATACACATACACACCCAGAGAGTAAATACCGGTATACATATACACGCTCAGAGAGGTAATACCGGTATCCACATACACACCCAGAGGGGTAATACCGGTATACACATACACACCCAGAGAGGTAATACCGGTATACACATACACGCCCAGAGGTAATACCGGTATACACATACACGCCCAGAGAGGTAATACCGTTATATACATACACACCCAGAGAGGTAATACCGGACACATACACATACACACCCAGAGAGGTAATACCGGTATACACATACACGCCCAGAGAGGTAATACCGGTATACACATACACGCCCAGAGAGGTAATACCGGTATACACATACACGCCCAGAGAGGTAATACCGGTATACACATACACACCCAGACAGGTAATACCGGTATACACATACACGCCCAGAGTGGTAATACCGGTATACACATACACACGCCCAGAGAGATAATACCAGTATACACATACATGTCCAGAGAGGTAATACCGCTATACATACACACCCAGAGAGTAAATACCGGTATACACATACACGCCCAGAGAGATAATACCGGTATACACATACACGCTCAGAGAGGTCATACCGGTATACACATACATGCCCAGAGGTAATACCGGTATACACATACACACCCAGAGCGGTAATACCGGTATACACATACACGCCCAGAGCGGTAATACCGTTATATACATACACACCCAGAGAGGTAATACCGGTATAGACACATACAACCCCAGAGAGGTAATACCGGTATACACATACACGCCCAGAGAGTAAATACCGGTATACACATACACGCTCAGAGAGTAAATACCGGTATACACATACACACCCAGAGAGGTAATACCGGTATACACATACACGCCCAGAGAGGTAATACCGGTATACACATACACGCCCCTGAGAGGTAATACCGGTATACACATACACGCCCAGAGAGATAATACCGGTATACACATACACGCCCAGAGAGGTAATACCGGTATACACATACACACCCAGAGAGGTAATACCGGTATACACATACACACCCAGAGAGGTAATACCGGTATACACATACACACCCAGAGAGGTAATACCGGTATACACATACACGCCCAGAGAGGTAATACCGGTATACATATACACACCCAGAGAGGCAATACCGGTATACACATACACGCCCAGAGAGGTAATACCAGTATACACATACACACCCAGAGAGGTAATACCGGTATATACATACACGCCCAGAGAGGTTATACTGGTATACACATACACACCCAGAGAGGTAATACCGGTATACACATACACGCCCAGAGAGGTAATACCGGTATACACATACACGCCCAGAGAGGTAATACCGGTATACACATACACGCCCAGAGAGGTAATACCGGTATACACATACACGCCCAGAGAGGTAATACCGGTATACACATACACACCCAGAGAGGTAATACCGGTATACACATACACGCCCAGAGAGGTAATACCAGTATACACATACACACCCAGAGAGGTAATACCGGTATATACATACACGCCCAGAGAGGTTATACTGGTATACATATACACGCCCAGAGAGGTAATACCGGTATACACATACACACCCAGAGAGGTAATACCGGTATACACATACACGCCAAGAGAGGTAATACCAGTATACACATACACACCCAGAGAGGTAATACCGGTATATACATACACGCCCAGAGAGGTTATACTGGTATACATATACACGCCCAGAGAGGTAATACCGGTATACACATACACACCCAGAGAGTAATACTGGTATACATATACACGCCCAGAGAGGTAATACCGGTATACACATACACGCCCAGAGAGGTAATACCGGTATACACATACACGTCCAGAGAGGTAATACCGGTATACACGTACACGCCCAGAGAGGTAATACCGGTATACACATACATGCCCAGAGAGGTAATACCGGTATACACATACACGCCCAGAGAGGTAATACCGGTATACATATACACGCCCAGAGAGGTAATACCGGTATACACATACACGCCCAGAGAGGTAATACCGGTATACACATACATGCCCAGAGAGGTAATACCGGTATACACATACATGCCCAGAGAGGTAATACCGGTATACACGTACACGCCCAGAGAGGTAATACCGGTATACACGTACATGCCCAGAGAGGTAATACCGGGTATACACATACACGCCCAGAGAGGTAATACCGGTATACACGTACACGCCCAGAGAGGTAATACCGGTATACACGTACACGCCCAGATAGGTAATACCGGTATACACATACACGCCAGAGAGGTAATACCGGTATACACGTACACGCCCAGAGATGTAATACCGGTATACACATACACGCCCAGAGAGGTAATACCGGTATACACATACACGCCCAGAGAGGTAATACCGGTATACACGTACACGCCCAGAGAGGTAATACCGGTATACACATACACGCCCAGAGAGGTAATACCGGTATACACATACATGCCCGGAGAGGTAATACCGGTATACACATGCACGCCCAGAGAGGTAATACTGGTATACACGTACACGCCCAGATAGGTAATACCGGTATACACATACACGCCAGAGAGGTAATACCGGTATACACGTACACGCCCAGAGATGTAATACCGGTATACACGTACACGCCCAGAGATGTAATACTGGTATACACGTACACGCCCAGAGATGTAATACCGGTATACACGTACACGCCCAGAGATGTAATACCGGTATACACATACACGCCCAGATAGGTAATACTGGTATACACATACACGCCCAGAGATGTAATACCGGTATACACGTACACGCCCAGAGATGTAATACCGGTATACACGTACACGCCCAGAGATGTAATACCGGTATACACATACACGCCCAGATAGGTAATACTGGTATACACGTACACGCCCAGAGATGTAATACTGGTATACACATACACGTCCAGTATTACCTCTAATTTTTTACTGGACAGATTGTCCAAATACAGTACAGTCCGGTTCAATACCGGACACCTGGCAACTCTAGGGGGGAGAGAAGGCGGACGGGGGGAGTAGTGGGAGAGGGTGGGGGGTGGGACGGAGAGCAAGGGGGGTGTGGAAGAAGTCAGGGGGAGTGGGAGTGGTCAGGTGGGGATGGAGAGAGGGGGGCATGGAGGAAGATAGGGTGGGAGAGGGAGATTGGGCAGGGGAGAGAGGGTGGGGGCTGTCATTAAATATGCTAATTGTTTGCATTTCGAATGTCAAAGGGGCCCTTTTTTGGGTAAAAAATAATTCAAGAAACCATATGATAAAGGCTTTCAAGAGCAGCGTTCCTTTCTCATTTAAACACGCTGAAAGACGAGAATTCCATCTTTTCTGATGAGGTGATCTCTCGCGCGCGCTCACTTTCTATCTCTCTCTCTCTCTTGCTCTCTCCATCTCTCTCGCTTTCACTCGTCCGCTCTCCCTCATGCTCTCTCTCATTCTCTTGCGCTCCCTCTCTTCAATGTGGAGAATGAGGGATAGATATGACGAGTGATGGATAAAGGACGCGGGGAATGAGGGATAGATATGGCGAGTGATGGATAAAGGACGTGGAGAATGAGGGATAGATATGACGAGTGATGGATAAAGGACGCGGGGAATGAGGGATAGATATGACGAGTGATGAATAAAGGACGTGGGGAATGAGGGATAGATATGACGAGTGATGGATATAGGATTTGGGGACTGAGGGATAGATATGACGAGTGATGGATATAGGACGCCGGGAATGAGGGATAGATATGACGAGTGATGGATATGGGATGCGGGGAATGAGGGATAGATATGACGAGTGATGGATATAGGATGTGGGGAATGAGGGATAGATATGACGAGTGATGGATAAAGGACGCGGGAATGAGGGATAGATATGACGAGTGATGGATATAGGATGTGGGGAATGAGGGATAGATATGACGAGTGATGGATAAAGGACGCGGGAATGAGGGATAGATTTGGCGAGTGATGGATATAGGATGTGGAGAATGAGGGATAGATATTGCGAGTGATGGATAAAGGACGTGGGGAATGAGGGATAGATATGACGAGTGATGGATAAAGGACGTGGGGAATGAGGGATAGATATGACGAGTGATGGATAAAGGACGCCGGGAATGAGGGATAGATATGGCGAGTGATGGATATAGGATGTGGGGAATGAGGGATAGATATGACGAGTGATGAATAAAGGACGCCGGGAATGAGGGATAGATATGACGAGTGATGGATATAGGATGTGGGGAATGAGGGATAGATATGGCGAGTGATGGATATAGGATGTGGGGAATGAGGGATAGATATGGCGAGTGATGGATATAGGATGTGGGGAATGAGGGATAGATATGGCGAGTGATGGATATAGGATGCGGGGCATGAGGGATAGATATGACGAGTGATGGATATAGGATGTGGGGAATGAGGGATAGATATGACGAGTGATGGATATAGGATGTGGGGAATGAGGGATAGATATGGCGAGTGATGGATATAGGATGTGGGGAATGAGGGATAGATATGACGAGTGATGGATAAAGGACGCCGGGAATGAGGGATAAATATGGCGAGTGATGGATAAAGGAAGCGGGGAATGAGGGATAGATATGACGAGTGATGGATAAAGGATGTGGGGAATGAGGGATAGATATGACGAGTGATGGATATAGGACGCCGGGAATGAGGGATAGATATGACGAGTGATGGATATAGGATGTGGGGAATGAGGGATAGATATGACGAGTGATGGATATAGGATGCAGGGAATGAGGGATAGATATGACGAGTGATGGATATAGGATGCAGGGAATGAGGGATAGATATGACGAGTGATGGATAAAGGACGCGGGGAATGAGGGATAGATATGACGAGTGATGGATATAGGATGTGGGGAATGAGGATAGATATGATGAGTGATGGATAAAGGACGCGGGGAATGAGGGATAGATATGGCGAGTGATGGATATAGGATGTGGGGAATGAGGGATAGATATGACGAGTGATGGATATAGGATGTGGGGAATGAGGGATAGATATGATGAGTGATGGATAAAGGACGCGGGGAATGAGGGATAGATATGGCGAGTGATGGATATAGGATGTGGGGAATGAGGGATAGATATGACGAGTGATGGATAAAGGACGCCGGGAATGAGGGATAGATATGACGAGTGATGGATAAAGGACGTCGGGAATGAGGGATAGATATGACGAGTGATGGATAAAGGACGTCGGGAATGAGGGATAGATATGACGAGTGATGGATATAGGATGTGGGGAATGAGGGATAGATATGACGAGTGATGGATAAAGGACGCCGGGAATGAGGGATAAATATGGCGAGTGATGGATAAAGGACGCGGGGAATGAGGGATAGATATGACGAGTGATGGATAAAGGATGTGGGGAATGAGGGATAGATATGGCGAGTGATGGATAAAGGACGCGGGGAATGAGGGATAGATATGACGAATGATGGATATAGGATGTGGGGAATGAGGGATAGATATGACGAGTGATGGATAAAGGACGCGGGGAATGAGGGATAGATACGACGATTGATGGATAAAGGACGCGGGGAATGAGGGATAGATATGACGAATGATGGATATAGGACGTGGGGAATGAGGGATAGATATGACGAGTGATGAATAAAGGACGTGGGGAATGAGGGATAGATATGACGAGTGATGGATATAGGACGCCGGGAATGAGGGATAGATATCACGAGTGATGGATAAAGGACGTGGGGAATGAGGGATAGATATGACGAGTGATGGATATAGGACGCCGGGAATGAGGGATAGATATGACGAGTGATGGATATAGGACGCCGGGAATGAGGGATAGATATCACGAGTGATGGATAAAGGACGCCGGGAATGAGGGATAGATATGACGAGTGATGAATAAAGGACGTGGGGAATGAGGGATAGATATGGCGAGTGATGGATATAGGATGTGGGGAATGAGGGATAGATATGACGAGTGATGAATAAAGGCCGCAGGGAATGAGGGATAGATATTGCGAGTGATGGATAAAGGACGTGGGGAATGAGGGATAGATATGACGAGTGATGGATAGAGGACGCCGGGAATGAGGGATAGATATGACGAGTGATGGATGTGGGGAATGAGGGATAGATATTGCGAGTGATGGATAAAGGACGTGGGGAATGAGGGATAGATATGACGAGTGATGGATATAGGATGTGGGGAATGAGGGATAGATATGACGAGTGATGGATATAGGATGCGGGGAATGAGGGATAGATATGACGAGTGATGGATATAGGATGTGGGGAATGAGGGATAGATATGGCGAGTGATGGATATAGGATGTGGGGAATGAGGGATAGATATTGCGAGTGATGGATAAAGGACGTGGGGAATGAGGGATAGATATGACGAGTGATGGATAAAGGATGTGGGGAATGAGGGATAGATATGACGAGTGATGAATAAAGGACGCAGGGAATGAGAGATAGATATTGCGAGTGATGGATAAAGGATGTGGGGAATGAGGGATAGATATGACGAGTGATGGATAGAGGACGCCGGGAATGAGGGATAGATATGACGAGTGATGGATATAGGATGTGGGGAATGAGGGATAGATATGACGAGTGATGGATATAGGATGTGGGGAATGAGGGATAGATATGACGAGTGATGGATAAAGGCCGCAGGGAATGAGGGATAGATATGACGAGTGATGGATAAAGGACGTGGGGAATGAGGGATAGATATGACGAGTGATGGATAAAGGATGTGGGGAATGAGGGATAGATATGACGAGTGATGGATAGAGGACGCCGGGAATGAGGGATAGATATGACGAGTGATGGATAAAGGACGCCGGGAATGAGGGATAGTTATGGCGAGTGATGGATGAAGGACGTGGGGAATGAGGGATAGATATGACGAGTGATGGATAAAGGACGCGAGGAATGAGGGATAGATATGGCGAGTGATGGATAAAGGATGTGGGGAATGAGGGATAGATATGACGAGTGATGGATATAGGATGCGGGGAATGAGGGATACATATGATGAGTGATGGATAAAGGACGCCGGGAATGAGGGATAGATATTACAAGTGATGGATATAGGATGCGGGGAATGAAGGATAGATATGACGAGTGATGGATAAAGGAAGTGGGGAATGAGGGATAGATATGACGAGTGATGGATAAAGGACGCGGGGAATGAAGGATAGATATGACGAGTGATGGATATAGGACGCCGGGAATGAGGGATAGATATGACGAGTGATGGATATAGGACGACGGGAATGAGGGATAGAAATGACGAGTGATGGATATAGGATGCGGGGAATGAGGGATAGATGTGACGAGTGATGGATATAGGATGTGGGGAATGAGGGATAGATATGACGAGTGATGGATATAGTACGCCGGGAATGAGGGATAGATATGACGAGTGATGGATATAGGATGCAGGGAATGAGGGATAGATATGACGAGTGATGGATAAAGGACGTGGGGAATGAGGGATAGATATGACGAGTGATGGATAAAGGACGTGGGGAATGAGGGATAGATATGACGAGTGATGGATAAAGGATGCGGGGAATGAGGGATAGATATGACGAGTGATGGATATAGGATGCAGGGAATGAGGGATAGATATGACGAGTGATGGATAAAGGACGTGGGGAATGAGGGATAGATATGACGAGTGATGGATAAAGGACGCCGGGAATGAGGGATAGATATGGCGAGTGATGGATATAGGATGTGGGGAATGAGTGATAGATATTACGAGTGATGGATATAGGACGACGGGAATGAGGGATAGATATGACGAGTGATGGATATAGGATGCAGGGAATGAGGGATAGATATGACGAGTGATGGATATAGGATGCAGGGAATGAGGGATAGATATGACGAGTGATGGATAAAAGACGTGGGGAATGAGGGATAGATATGACGAGTGATGGATAAAGGACGTGGGGAATGAGGGATAGATATGACGAGTGATGGATAAAGGACGCCGGGAATGAGGGATAGATATTACGAGTGATGGATATAGGACGCCGGGAATGAGGGATAGATATGACGAGTGATGGATATAGGACGACGGGAATGAGGTATAGAAATGACGAGTGATGGATATAGGATGCGGGGAATGAGGGATAGATATGACGAGTGATGGATATAGGATGTGGGGAATGAGGGATAGATATGACGAGTGATGGATATAGTACGCCGGGAATGAGGGATAGATATGACGAGTGATGGATATAGGATGCGGGGAATGAGGGATAGATATGACGAGTGATGGATAAAGGACGTGGGGAATGAGGGATAGATATGACGAGTGATGGATAAAGGACGTGGGGAATGAGGGATAGATATGACGAGTGATGGATAAAGGATGCGGGGAATGAGGGATAGATATGACGAGTGATGGATATAGGATGCAGGGAATGAGGGATAGATATGACGAGTGATGGATAAAGGACGTGGGGAATGAGGGATAGATATGACGAGTGATGGATAAAGGACGCCGGGAATGAGGGATAGATATGGCGAGTGATGGATATAGGATGTGGGGAATGAGTGATAGATATTACGAGTGATGGATATAGGACGACGGGAATGAGGGATAGATATGACGAGTGATGGATATAGGATGCAGGGAATGAGGGATAGATATGACGAGTGATGGATATAGGATGCAGGGAATGAGGGATAGATATGACGAGTGATGGATAAAAGACGTGGGGAATGAGGGATAGATATGACGAGTGATGGATAAAGGACGTGGGGAATGAGGGATAGATATGACGAGTGATGGATAAAGGACGCCGGGAATGAGGGATAGATATTACGAGTGATGGATATAGGATGCAGGGAATGAGGGATAGATATGACGAGTGATGGATATAGGACGCCGGGAATGAGGGATAGATATGACGAGTGATGGATATAGGACGACGGGAATGAGGTATAGAAATGACGAGTGATGGATATAGGATGCGGGGAATGAGGGATAGATATGACGAGTGATGGATATAGGATGTGGGGAATGAGGGATAGATATGACGAGTGATGGATATAGTACGCCGGGAATGAGGGATAGATATGACGAGTGATGGATATAGGATGCGGGGAATGAGGGATAGATATGACGAGTGATGGATAAAGGACGTGGGGAATGAGGGATAGATATGACGAGTGATGGATAAAGGACGTGGGGAATGAGGGATAGATATGACGAGTGATGGATAAAGGATGCGGGGAATGAGGGATAGATATGACGAGTGATGGATATAGGATGCAGGGAATGAGGGATAGATATGACGAGTGATGGATAAAGGACGTGGGGAATGAGGGATAGATATGACGAGTGATGGATAAAGGACGCCGGGAATGAGGGATAGATATGGCGAGTGATGGATATAGGATGTGGGGAATGAGTGATAGATATTACGAGTGATGGATATAGGACGACGGGAATGAGGGATAGATATGACGAGTGATGGATATAGGATGCAGGGAATGAGGGATAGATATGACGAGTGATGGATATAGGATGCAGGGAATGAGGGATAGATATGACGAGTGATGGATAAAAGATGTGGGGAATGAGGGATAGATATGACGAGTGATGGATAAAGGACGTGGGGAATGAGGGATAGATATGACGAGTGATGGATAAAGGACGCCGGGAATGAGGGATAGATATTACGAGTGATGGATATAGGACGACGGGAATGAGGGATAGATATGACGAGTGATGGATATAGGATGTGGGGAATGAGGGATAGATATGACGAGTGATGGATATAGGATGCAGGGAATGAGGGATAGATATGACGAGTGATGGATATAGGATGCAGGGAATGAGGGATAGATATGACGAGTGATGGATAAAGGATGCAGGGAATGAGGGATAGATATGGCGAGTGATGGATATAGGATGTGGGGAATGAGGGATAGATATGACGAGTGATGGATAAAGGACGCCGGGAATGAGGGATAGATATGGCGAGTGATGGATATAGGATGTGGGGAATGAGGGATAGATATGACGAGTGATTGATATAGGATGCAGGAAATGAGGGATAGATATGACGAGTGATGGATATAGGATGCAGGGAATGAGGGATAGATATGACGAGTGATGGATAAAGGACGTGGGGAATGAGGGATAGATATGACGAGTGATGGATATAGGATGCAGGGAATGAGGGATAGATATGACGAGTGATGGATAAAGGACGCCGGGAATGAGGGATAGATATGGCGAGTGATGGATATAGGATGCAGGGAATGAGGGATAGATATGACGAGTGATGGATATAAGATGTGGGGAATGAGGGATAGATATGACTAGTGATGGATATAGGACGACGGGAATGAGGGATAGAAATGGCGAGTGATGGATATAGGATGCGGGGAATGAGGGATAGATATGACGAGTGATGGATATAGGATGCGGGGAATGAGGGATAGAAATGACGAGTGATGGATATAGGATGCGGGGAATGAGGGATAGATATGACGAGTGATGGATATAGGATGTGGGGAATGAGGGATAGATATGATGAGTGATGGATATAGGACGCCGGGAATGAGGGATAGATATGACGAGTGATGGATAAAGGACGCCGGGAATGAGGAATAGATATGACGAGTGATGGATATAGGATGCGGGGAATGAGGGATAGATATGACGAGTGATGGATAAAGGACGTGGGGAATGAGGGATAGATATGACGAGTGATGGATAAAGGATGCAGGGAATGAGGGATAGATATGACGAGTGATGGATAAAGGACGCCGGGAATGAGGGATAGATATGGCGAGTAATGGATATAGGATGTGGGGAATGAGTGATAGATATTACGAGTGATGGAAATAGGATGTGGGGAATGAGGGATAGATATGACGAGTGATTGATAAAGGAAGTGGGGAATGAGGGATAGATATGGCGAGTGATGGATATAGGACGCCGGGAATGAGGGATAGATATGACGAGTGATGGATAAAGGACGTGGGGAATGAGGGATAGATATGACGAGTGATGGATAAAGGACGCGGGGAATGAGGGATAGATATGACGAGTGATGGATAAAGGACGTGGGGAATGAGGGATAGATATGACGAGTGATGGATATAGGATGTGGGGAATGAGGGATAGATATGACGAGTGATGGATATAGGATGCAGGGAATGAGGGATAGATATGACGAGTGATGGATATAGGATGTGGGGAATGAGGGATAGATATGACGAGTGATGGATATAGGATGTGGGGAATGAGGGATAGATATGACGAGTGATGGATATAGGATGTGGGGACTGAGGGATAGATATGACGAGTGATGGATATAGTACGCCGGGAATGAGGGATAGATATGACGAGTGATGGATATAGGATGTGGGGAATGAGGGATAGATATGACGAGTGATGGATATAGGATGTGGGGAATGAGGGATAGATATGACGAGTGATGGATATAGGACGCCGGGAATGACTGATAGATATGACGAGTGTTGGATATAGGACGCCGGGAATGAGGGATAGATATGACGAGTGATGGATAAAGGATGTGGGGAATGAGGGATAGATATGACGAGTGTTGGATATAGGACGCCGGGAATGAGGGATAGATATGACGAGTGATGGATAAAGGACGGGGGGAATGAGGGATAGATATGACGAGTGATGGATAAAGGACGCGGGGAATGAGGGATAGATATGACGAGTGATGGATAAAGGACGCCAGGAATGAGGGATATATATGACGAGTGATGGATAAAGGACGCAGGGAATGAGGGATAGATATGGCGAGTGATGGATAAAGGACGCCGGGAATGAGGGATAGATATGGCGAGTGATGGATAAAGGACGGGGGGAATGAGGGATAGATATGGCGAGTGATGGATAAAGGATGCGGGGAATGAGGGATAGATATGACGAGTGATGGATATAGGATGCAGGGAATGAGGGATAGATATGACGAGTGATGGATAAAGGACGTGGGGAATGAGGGATAGATATGACGAGTGATGGATAAAGGACGCCGGGAATGAGGGATAGATATGGCGAGTGATGGATATAGGATGTGGGGAATGAGTGATAGATATTACGAGTGATGGATATAGGACGACGGGAATGAGGGATAGATATGACGAGTGATGGATATAGGATGCAGGGAATGAGGGATAGATATGACGAGTGATGGATATAGGATGCAGGGAATGAGGGATAGATATGACGAGTGATGGATAAAAGACGTGGGGAATGAGGGATAGATATGACGAGTGATGGATAAAGGACGTGGGGAATGAGGGATAGATATGACGAGTGATGGATAAAGGACGCCGGGAATGAGGGATAGATATTACGAGTGATGGATATAGGACGACGGGAATGAGGGATAGATATGACGAGTGATGGATATATGATGTGGGGAATGAGGGATAGATATGACGAGTGATGGATATAGGATGCAGGGAATGAGGGATAGATATGACGAGTGATGGATATAGGATGCAGGGAATGAGGGATAGATATGACGAGTGATGGATAAAGGATGCAGGGAATGAGGGATAGATATGGCGAGTGATGGATATAGGATGTGGGGAATGAGGGATAGATATGACGAGTGATGGATAAAGGACGCCGGGAATGAGGGATAGATATGGCGAGTGATGGATATAGGATGTGGGGAATGAGGGATAGATATGACGAGTGATGGATATAGGATGCAGGGAATGAGGGATAGATATGACGAGTGATGGATAAAGGACGTGGGGAATGAGGGATAGATATGACGAGTGATGGATAAAGGACGCCGGGAATGAGGGATAGATATGGCGAGTGATGGATATAGGATGCAGGGAATGAGGGATAGATATGACGAGTGATGGATATAAGATGTGGGGAATGAGGGATAGATATGACTAGTGATGGATATAGGACGACGGGAATGAGGGATAGAAATGGCGAGTGATGGATATAGGATGCGGGGAATGAGGGATAGATATGACGAGTGATGGATATAGGATGCGGGGAATGAGGGATAGAAATGACGAGTGATGGATATAGGATGCGGGGAATGAGGGATAGATATGACGAGTGATGGATAAAGGATGTGGGGAATGAGGGATAGATATGACGAGTGATGGATATAGTACGCCGGGAATGAGGGATAGATATGACGAGTGATGGATATAGGATGTGGGGAATGAGGGATAGATATGACGAGTGATGGATATAGGATGTGGGGAATGAGGGATAGATATGACGAGTGATGGATATAGGACGCCGGGAATGACTGATAGATATGACGAGTGTTGGATATAGGACGCCGGGAATGAGGGATAGATATGACGAGTGATGGATAAAGGATGTGGGGAATGAGGGATAGATATGACGAGTGTTGGATATAGGACGCCGGGAATGAGGGATAGATATGACGAGTGATGGATAAAGGATGTGGGGAATGAGGGATAGATATGACGAGTGTTGGATATAGGACGCCGGGAATGAGGGATAGATATGACGAGTGATGGATAAAGGACGGGGGGAATGAGGGATAGATATGACGAGTGATGGATAAAGGACGCGGGGAATGAGGGATAGATATGACGAGTGATGGATAAAGGACGCCAGGAATGAGGGATAGATATGACGAGTGATGGATAAAGGACGCGGGGAATGAGGGATAGATATGACGAGTGATGGATATAGGATGCAGGGAATGAGGGATAGATATGACGAGTGATGGATATAGGATGCAGGGAATGAGGGATAGATATGACGAGTGATGGATAAAGGACGTGGGGAATGAGGGATAGATATGACGAGTGATGGATATAGGATGCAGGGAATGAGGGATAGATATGACGAGTGATGGATAAAGGACGTGGGGAATGAGGGATAGATATGACGAGTGATGGATAAAGGACGCCGGGAATGAGGGATAGATATGGCGAGTGATGGATATAGGATGCAGGGAATGAGGGATAGATATGACGAGTGATGGATATAAGATGTGGGGAATGAGGGATAGATATGACTAGTGATGGATATAGGACGACGGGAATGAGGGATAGAAATGGCGAGTGATGGATATAGGATGCGGGGAATGAGGGATAGATATGACGAGTGATGGATATAGGATGCGGGGAATGAGGGATAGAAATGACGAGTGATGGATATAGGATGCGGGGAATGAGGGATAGATATGACGAGTGATGGATAAAGGATGTGGGGAATGAGGGATAGATATGACGAGTGATGGATATAGTACGCCGGGAATGAGGGATAGATATGACGAGTGATGGATATAGGATGTGGGGAATGAGGGATAGATATGACGAGTGATGGATATAGGATGTGGGGAATGAGGGATAGATATGACGAGTGATGGATATAGGACGCCGGGAATGACTGATAGATATGACGAGTGTTGGATATAGGACGCCGGGAATGAGGGATAGATATGACGAGTGATGGATAAAGGATGTGGGGAATGAGGGATAGATATGACGAGTGTTGGATATAGGACGCCGGGAATGAGGGATAGATATGACGAGTGATGGATAAAGGATGTGGGGAATGAGGGATAGATATGACGAGTGTTGGATATAGGACGCCGGGAATGAGGGATAGATATGACGAGTGATGGATAAAGGACGGGGGGAATGAGGGATAGATATGACGAGTGATGGATAAAGGACGCGGGGAATGAGGGATAGATATGACGAGTGATGGATAAAGGACGCCAGGAATGAGGGATAGATATGACGAGTGATGGATAAAGGACGCGGGGAATGAGGGATAGATATGACGAGTGATGGATAAAGGACGTGGGGAATGAGGGATAGATATGGCGAGTGATGGATAAAGGACGCCGGGAATGAGGGATAGATATGGCGAGTGATGGATAAAGGACGCGGGAAATGAGCGATAGATATGGCGAGTGATGGATAAAGGACGTGGGGAATGAGGGATAGATATTACAAGTGATTGATAGAGGACGCCGCGAATGAGGGATAGATATGACGAGTGAAGGATAAAGGACGTGGGGAATGAGGGATAGATATGACGAGTGATGGATAAAGGACATTTCGTTTTCTCAGTGGCCGGTGTAATTATAATCTTATGCAGGGGGTTAATGTTCTTCCGCATTATATGTTTGCCGAGGATTGCAACAGAAGTTGAAACAAAAATAGAAATGTCAGTTTCTGTACAATATTAGAGTTTACAAAATATAAAGATTAGATAAAGATTGTAAAAAAAAAAACAAAACAAAAAAAAACCTTCAAATGCATTTGGTTGCATTTAGAAATAAATTATTTAACTCCCTTGCTGCCGTTCAGGACGTTCTCAGACAGAAATCGCTGCCGATTTCGATTATCGGCTACCTCAGGGGATATAGAATTGACCCCATAAAGTTGTACAGAATAATTGCACTTACCTGTATTTTGTTAAATAACAAAAGGTGGTCCTATATGGGCTTTTTGGAGTGTTTTACCTAACCTCTTTTGTGATCAGACTGTTTGTAAACTCGTATATCCCTGGCATCTTTCCCATTTCACAAAAACTAATTCTGAAGCTCAATAAATACCAGATAAGGTTAGAATTACACTGGTACTCGAAGTAAATATAAACTTATTTATTTTAACACTGGGATCAAAAAAGTCCAAATTTCCTCTAAGGGGGGGTTGAATTTTTCCATGGGACAAGCCCTTTAAAAATGTAATTCTTCCTAAAATGATCCGTCTTGAAAGTCAGTGATGCCTTTTAAAGCAGATTATTAACCCTATTTGTATTTGTTTTTACTTTCTTTTATTTTTTAAGGGCCTAAATTATAGTTATTTGACTTACTCCACTTTAGCAGGCAGCACAGCACTGTTTTCTATGCAGACTACAAAGTGTCTGATCAGAGAAACTGTCTTATCCAAATCTCCTCAGAACAGACAGATAAGTGTCTCTTTCCTTTCCCCCGCACAGGCTAACGGAGGGTGGCAAGAGGCGGTGACCCCTTCCTCCATCACTTCCCCCACAGAAGGACCAGGCAGTGTCAACTCTGATACCTCTACCTAAACTTCCAAGTGAGACCGCCTTCCACGCGCCGTGCGCTCAGCCACGGGACCATATGGAGCGTGTCAAAGCATCGTGCAGGGTCCTTATCCAAAGTGCTTCCCAGCGCTGGGGGATTGGTCAGCTCTGTTTAGAGGCATAGGGCTAAAATCTTCTCCAGCGCGGGGAAGAGGTTTCACTGTATATTGAATAAAGGTCTAAAACTTCACTGTAAGACCTGGCCCGGGAGACACCCCCGGTCTGACACCCCTCGAATGCATTATATTTTTACTAAAACACCGTTTTGAAAGCACTTTATCCAATTGGGCCAAGATCTGCTTTAGAATCTGTGACATTTCCTCCTATCTGGACTGTGTGACACATGGCGGGGCCTTTAGCTGTCAGTGGAAAGCATCGGGTACCAGCTTTAAATAAATATATAGATATATATATATATAAATATATATATATATATTTGAGAATCTCCCCGGACATCTTTGGGTTCACTGGAAAAAGAAGTCGAGATTTCTAACTTGCAAGCCTTGCAGAATTGAAGTTGAATGTTTTTTTTGTTTTTTTTAATTGTTATTATTTTGGCTCGTTTCCTGGTATTAAACAGTATGGCCCATACTGCAGTCTTCTGCCATAAGACCCCTTGCAGCCTATTGGCCTCTGTATGGGCCTTACAGCACCGGCAGGATTCCTGTGCTAGAAGACTGCTTAGTGATATGACCCCATGTATGTTGAAGATGCATCCACTTTTACAGGTAAATAACTTTGTTGTAGAAGCTGAACCGTTGCACATGTATCTCTGTATTTATTCTGTTGCTGTGTGACTGAAGTAAATGAACGCGCTCAGATTATTATATATACAGATGCCAAGCATATATAAGTCATGGAGTCTGCCTTCTACAAATGAGAATCCGTTACCCAGAATCCTCGTCTGCCGGGTTATCGTTGTAGGATCTGACAGTAGGGGCTTAGGAAAGCGGGTTTAGGGGGCTGTGGAAGTCCGAGATACGTTCACAGGATTGCAGTAATATGTTAAAATAAAGAAGCCATCAAGGTTTTACAAATGTAGGAAGGACTCGCACGTGTAACACACCTGGAAATATTTCTTTTGGAGAAGAACGCAGGAAATCAAACCAGTGAAATAATTCTGTATTTTATTTTTAAACATTTTATTTAATGTATATGCGCTGTAGGCATATCTTTGTTTGTATAGTGCAGGGGTCGCAAACTCAGTCCTCAATGGCCACCAACAGGTCAGGTGTTCAGGATATCCCTGCTTCAGCACAGGTGGCTCAGTCTTCCACTGAGCCACTGATTCAGCCACCTGTGCTGAAGCAAGGATATCCTGAACACCTGACCTGTTGGAGGCCCTTGAGGATTGGATTTGGCCTGTCGTTGACTGAGCCACTGATTGAGCCACCTGTGCTGAAGCAGGGATGTCTATAAAACCTGGCCGTAATTGATGTCCTTGAGGACTGAGTTTGAGACCACTGGTATAGCGTCATCCGTGTACACAGCGCTGCCCAGCAGTGACACGCATAACAGGAGACATCATGAGAATAAACACTGCAGACATAGGGAAAGAAGTCCCTGCCCAAGAGCTTACACTCTAATACATTGAACATTGATTCTTTAGCCAGCGAAGCGTCTTGTTCTGTCCCAATTGCCTATAGAGATAAAGCGTTTCCGCGTCGTCGGGGAGATGTGGGACGGCATGGAGGAGGACGACTGCATCAGCGCGTGTTATTTACACTTGCACCCACAATGCTTATCTTAGCGGGCCGCAGAGAATGGCAGTAAGGCGCATGAAGAGGCTGTTTTCATGGTAAACCAAGGACATTTAAGTGGATGCATCTTCAACCTCCTGGAATGAACCCAACAATAAGGACGGATCCGGACTGGGCCTGTCTCTGCATTGTAGCAGCGAAGGGGTTAATTTGCTGCCCGCCCAGACGCCGGGGCGCAGCATTGCCGCAGTCTGCTGCTTACCGTGGCGTAGGGGAAAAGGGGATCTGTAAATAGTGTAGCAAAAGAGAATTTATACGTATCACCGCGCGGACTGCAGCTTCCGTTACCTCATCCAAGTCACGCCAACGTTCCACGTTCTGTAGCTTATTGTGTCCACTTACTACCTCTAAATAACTCACACGCAGTGCGGCTCTACCGTCACTTTCTCATTGTGTCATTAAGACGGCAGATTAGGCGAAAGCCCCCCTCCCGTCTGAAGAGGAATGTGCTGCAGTGTATAGCAATGCTGAGTATGTGAAAGACTGAAAATGGACATCTATATAACTGCTCCCTATAACTCCTCCCATTGCTCCATATAACTGCTCCCATCGCTCTATATAACTGCTCCCTATAACTCCTCCCACCGCTCCCTATAACTCCTCCCATCGCTCTATATAACTCCTCCCATTGCTCCATATAACTGCTCCCATCGCTCTATATAACTGCTCCCTATAAGTCCTCCCATCGCTCTATATAACTGCTCCCTATAACTCCTCCCATCCCTCTATATAACTGCTCCCTATAACTCCTCCCATCGCTCCATATAACTGCTCCCTATGACTCCTCCCATCGCTCCCTATAACTCCTCCCATCGCTCTATATAACTCCTCCCATCTCTCCATATAACTGCTCCCTAAAACTCCTCCCATCGCTCCCTATAACTCCTCCCACCGGTCCATATAACTGCTCCCTATATCTGCTCCCATCGCTCCCTATAACTGCTCCCTATAATTCCTCCCACTGCTCCAGATAACCTCTGCCTATAACTTAGACAGAGCCACTAATTATGCCACCTGTGCTAAAGCAGGGATATCCTGCATACCTGTGCTGTTGGTGGCCCTTGAGGACTGGAGTTGCCCACCCCTGCCCTACTGGCACTGCTTACAAATACTCCATTCATTTGATGTATGAGTTAGGATCACCAGTATTAAAGGATTAGTCCCACGTAGAGGGTCAAAAACATTTGTTAAACAATTTAGAAGTGTATTTGGTTCTATAGAAAGATTCAAACCCCCAAAAAGGACGGTCCTATTTATTTGTATCTTATGAAAATTGAATATGTTTCCCTTTTCTGCGGGAACACTAAATCCCAGCGTGCCCCGCTCCTGATGTTTCTCTGTCTGACTAATGACAGCTTCATATTTATGGTGCAAACAAAGAACAGCAGTCTACCTGGGGCTTTAAGGGCTGACAAACAGTCTGATCACCCAAATAGATTAGGTCAAGATTGTTAAAACCATCCAAAGATTTCTTTTTTTTTTTAATCTCAGAAATCCATTGAACGTATGGAAACATGTTACTTTCCTTAATTCACTTTCACCCTACTGTAGGATGGGCTGAACCGTTAAGGCAGGGGGCTCAACTCCAGTCCTCAAGCCCCCATCCCCAACAGGTCAGGTTCTCAGGGTATCCCTGCTTCAGCACAGGTGGCTCAATCAGTCCCAGCTTCAGCACAGGTGGCTCAATCAGTTCCTGCATCAGCACAGGTGGCTCAATCAGTCCCTGCTTCAGCACAGGTGGCTCAATCAGTTCCTGCATCAGCACAGGTGGCTCAATCAGTCCCTGCTTCAGCACAGGTGGCTCAATCAGAGGCTCAGTCTTCGACTGAGCCTCTGATTGAGCCACCTGTGCTGAAGCTGGGATATCCTGAAACCCTAACCTGTTGAGGGGGGGGTGGGGGAGTCATGAGGGCTGGGAGTTGAGCTCCCCTGCGTTACAGTAAGTCATACCCAGCATAGCTGTACAGCGCTGCATCTTCATTTTCAAAGGAAGGGTCAAAATCATTTCCTCGGAACATCAACTGCTGCTTTAACTCTTGTTTTTTTGTTTTCCCCTCTATTACCCCCCTCCCCCCCCATCCTAAACCGTTATGTATATTGTAATCTTTTGGAGATAAAAAAAAATGTTTAAATAAAAAATGTATCTTTAAAAAAAAGAAAAAAGAAAAAAAAATGATAATATCCACTTTCTGAAGCTCTGCCACGGAAAGCGGACACGGGGGATCTCTCGTGGAACGCCGAAAAGTGACATTATACAGTGAGACTGTTGTACATAATAGAGACGTTTGAAATGTTTTTTTTCATCTCGTGAGAACCACGCAAAAATAAAAGACAAAAAATAAATGAAAAAACCTCATTGTAATGCATACAGATTTCAGTATAGGGCCGGGGTATGTGGACGCAGGGAGGGGGGATCGTTGGGAGGGGGGGGGATTTTTTCCGTTTTCAGTTAATTTTTTGTATTGTACGCGGATCTCAGCGGGCGCCGGATTCCCGGGACTAATGACAATTTGTGGCAGTGATTCTAACGTATTAAAAACGGGGAAAAAACAAACAAAAAAAAAAAATGCTGTTTGATGTTTACTTTCTAACTGGATTATTACCCCTGGATTGAAGAAAAACAAAAAGTCATGGAAAAAAATATATATATGAAGTCGTCCTTGTGGTAACGTAGTTCTTATGTAGTTTCCAAAAACATGAATAAAATGTTTCTCCTTTCCTGGTTCTATGTGGGTCTTTTTTTGCAAATGGATTTATTAAAATGTGTTCATGTCATTATTTACTAAACAAAAACCCCCTGCTGCTCGAGCGACACCCACCGCATTGAAAAGCTGTATGTATATATATATATATTGTATATATAGAGCTGACCATCTGATGTTGCCTGGTAACGGAGGAGCTGGGTGCAGCCTAGCAACCAGGGAGGTGCCTAGCAACCAGGGAGAGGGACTTTTTGGATGGAAAACTGGGGAACGGGCAGTTTGAGGGGTATATACTGATAGAAGGGCAGTTTGAGGTGTATTTACTTGGATGGGGCAATTTAAGGGGTATATGCTGGGGAGGGGCAATTTGAGGGGTATCTACTGAGAGGGGCAGATTGAGGGGTATATACAGAGGGGCAATTTGAAGGATATATACTGAGAATGGGGCAGTTTTAGGGGTATTTACTGATAGAGGGGCAGTTTGAGGGGTATATACTAAGAAGGGGTGGTTTAAGGGGTGTGGCAGTTTTAGGGGTATGGACAGAGGAGTAGGCGATTTAAGGGGTATATACTGAGGGGCAATTTGAGGGCTATATACTGAGGAGTATTCAGTTTGAGGTGGGGGCAGTTTGATGGGTATATACTGTGGAGCGGACAGTTTAAGGGGTATATAGAGGACAGAGGGGTGAAGAAGAGACAGAGACCCAGGTAATTGTTCATCTTTAAACATATACACACACACACATATATTCATATATCGGTATAAAGCCGCGGGACCACCAATTAAAACCCCTATGTTTTTTTTTTTTAGCTTTGCCGTAAAGTTTGAGAAATGGTTCATTTCTCGGGCTCGATCACTTCTCCCTCCTCCGAGCCCAGCAAAAACCTAAAGATATCCGCCGATCCGAGCTCGCCTTAAGTTGTTATCTGCAGAAACTGACATCTGACCGGAGGGTGTGGATTCAGGGAATAGGCTTCCAGCAGAGGTAGTAGCGGCTAGCGAACGCAATTGTATTGTATGTATTGTATGTCTTTATTTATATAGCGCCATTAATGTACATAGCGCTTCACAGTAGTAATACATGTGGTAATCAAATAAATAACAGAGCATGGGAATAAGTGCTTTAGACATAAGAGTAACATTAAGGAAGAGGAGTCCCTGCCCCGAGGAGCTTACAATCTAATTGGTAGGTAGGGAGAACGTACAGAGACAGTAGGAGCGAGTTCTGGCAATACATGCTTGTGACAGAAAGCTGTTCCAGCAGATCGGAGAGTGGGCAGACGTACTTATCACATTCGATGTATCGCGATGAAAACACAGCACCATTGATCAGTCCCGCGCTGTGCTCGAGTGCAAAGGATTCTGGGTACCGCCAATGAAACGGTCGCAGGGCCAACTTCTTTTTCTCTCCCAGTCGCAAAGCCAAACTTCACGCTGTCAGTTTCTTGGCTCCCGTTCCAAGGCTCTGCGCATTCCCCTCCCCCCGCCTTCGCCTGATTCTTCCCGCGTGATATCATTGCGCCGCTGTCTGATCTCTCGCTGTCCCAGTTGGGGGGGGGGGGAATTTATTTCTGTTCCTGGCGTCTCCTCTTCCTTCCCGAGACACAAAAAAGTCATTACTTTTTCACCGAGTCCTACTTCTCGCACCAATAAATCTTTTGCAGGCTGCGCTGTTCTGTGACCTTCTGTACCCGGAGAAAGTCTGGCTTATTCCAAACCCATTTGCTACCGGAGAGGCCTGCAACACGTGAAGACCCCGATCCCCAAAATGGGGTCATTCTGTATGCATGGGTATAGGATTATCTGTACACGAGACGTGCTTTATGCTAAAAGAAACAAAACGCGAAATGTTATAGGGTTTTTTTGTATTTTTTAAAAATAAATCACTTCTGTGGGATTAGATAATAGTGACTGTGCTTTTTATTTTATGTATTTATTATTCAACCCTTAATGCCATTTTTAATGAGGATTTAAAGCATCCTTTGATTTCTATAGCAGGCTTTATCCCACCTCCCCAGCAGCGCAAGATCTTTGCAACACTTTCCTGTTTGGGATCATGTGTTGCCAATGTTCCCAGCAGTTTGAGCTGCAAACTGTAACCATAGATAATGTTACCTTAGTAATATCAGGATACATTGTAGCTGCTGAGTTACACTGACTGAAGGATTCATTGAAACTGAAAGGCAGCCATTATGTTAGGCACACAATTAGGATTTTGACAGATTTATAACAGGAGCACCGCACGATTGCCATTTTAGGTAAGAATGCAGTTATACATTATCACACGCTTTATATATACCGTACTAATAAGAGGGGGGAAGTAGTATTGCTGCTTTAAAAGGGGCATTTTTCACTGCACAATAGTGGGCAGGTATTTGGGAAGAAAATACACAGGGTTAAGTAGGAATCTCTATCTTAAATACCCAGCAACGGTATATCCACAAAGGTTAATAACATATCGTTAAAGCAGGATTTTCCCTGTAACGGCTGTTAGTGATAATGACAGGCAAGTGAGGTGTTCTCATTTCCTATGCAATAATGTGCGGCAAGGTTAACGTTACCCTATTTAAGTCAGCGCTAATCTTGGCGTTACTAACATGAAATATGGCTTTTATTTTATTGGAAGTTATACGGTAATTGGATGGGAGTAACACTAAGAGATAATTACCGTCACGTTATTGGAAGTTATAGGGTCTGGATGAAAGTAACACTAAGAGATAATTACCGACACGTTATTGGAAGTTATAGGGCATGGATGAGAGTAACACTAAGACATAATTACCGTCACGTTATTGGGAGTTATAGGGTCTGGATGGGAGTAACACTAAGACATAATTACCATCACGTTATTGGAAGTTATAGGGTCTGGATGGGAGTAACACTAAGACATAATTACCGTCACGTTATTGGAAGTTATAGGGCCTGGATGGGAGTAACACTAAGACATTATTACCGTCACGTTATTGGAAGTTATAGGGTCTGGATGGGAGTAACACTAAGACATTATTACCGTCACGTTATTGGAAGTTATAGGGTCTACATGGGAGTAACACTAAAACATCATTACTGTCACGTTATTGGAAGTTATAGGGTCTGGATGAGAGCAACAGTAAGACACAATTACCGTCATGTTATTGGAAGTTATAGGGTCTAGGTCGGAGTAACACTAAGACACAATTACTCTCATGTTATTGGAAGTTATAGGGTCTGGATGGGAGTAACACTAAGACATAATGACTGTCACGTTATTGGAAGTTATAGGGTCTGGATGGAAGTAACACTAAGACATAATTACCCTCACGTTATTGGAAGTTATAGGGTCTGGATGGGAGTAACACTAAGATATAATTACCATCACATTATTGGAAGTTATAGGGTCTGGATGGGAGTAACACTAAGACATAATTACCATCACGTTATTGGAAGTTAACTGGATGGGAGTAACACTAAGACATAATTACCGTCACGTTATTGGAAGTTATAGGGCCTGGATGGGAGTAACACTAAGGAAAAGGTGGAATCCATACGGCAGAACATCCCCTCTGTTTCTTCCCCCCATCCTACACCTCTTCCTAACTCTCCTCCTGCCTTCCTTGACTCTTTTTCCACTGTCTCAGAGGAGGATGTGTCGCTGTTGATCGCCTCTTCTCCCTCTACCACTTGCCCTCTTGACCCCATTCCCTCCCATCTCCTAAAACCTCTTGCTCCTACTATAATCCCTACGCTTACACACATTTTTAACTCCTCCCTCTGCTCTGGAACCTTTCCATCCTCCTTCAAACATTCAACAGTCATACCATTACTCAAAAACAGCAAGCTTGACCCTACCTGTCTTTCTAACTATCGACCTGTCTCCCTCCTGCCTTTTGCCTCTAAACTCCTTGAACGTCTTGTATTCTCTCGCTTGCTCCATTTTCTCAACACCTATTCTCTCCTAGACCCTCTACAATCTGGCTTCCGCACTGCTCACTCCACCGAAACAGCCCTCACTAAAATAACTGACGACCTCCATGCTGCCAAAGACAGAGGTCATTACACTCTGCTCATATTACTCGACCTCTCTGCAGCATTTGACACAGTGGACCACCCTCTTCTCCTCCACATTCTCCATACTCTAGGTATTCGGAACAAAGCTCTATCCTGGATCTCATCCTACCTCTCCCATCATACTTTTAGTGTCTCTTCTGCTAACACCTCCTCCTCCTCTATTGATCTCTCTGTGGGGGTACCCCAGGGCTCTGTCCTGGGACCTCTTCTCTTTTCTCTGTACACACTCTCTCTAGGTGACCTAATAACATCTTTTGGGTTTAATTATCACCTCTATGCCGACGACACACAAATATACTTTTCAACACCTGACCTTACACCTTCTGTACAAACCAAAGTTTCTGAATGTCTCTCTGCTATATCATCCTGGATGGCCCTCCGACGCCTTAAACTCAACATGGCTAAAACAGAGCTCCTCATACTTCCTCCCAAACCTGGCCCTACTACCTCCTTCCACATTACTGTTGGAACTACAATCATTCACCCAGTAGCCCAAGCACGCTGCCTAGGGGTCACACTCGACTCCTCTCTCACATTCGCCCCTCACATTCAAAACATTTCTAAAACTTGTCGCTTTTTCCTCCGCAATATAACAAAGATACGCCCTTTCCTCTGTTGCTCGACTGCTAAAACTCTGACTCAGGCCCTCATTCTCTCACGTCTTGATTTCTGTAACCTCCTGCTGTCTGGCCTTCCTGCCTCTCACCTGTCTCCCCTACAATCTATCCTAAATGCTGCTGCCAGAATCACTCTACTCTTTCCTAGATCTGTCTCAGCATCTCCCCTCATGAAATCCCTCTCCTGGCTTCCGATCAAATCCCGCATCTCACACTCCATTCTTCTCCTCACTTTTAAAGCTTTACATTCTTCTGCCCCTCCTTACATCTCATCCCTAATTTCTCGGTATGCACCATCCAGACTCTTGCGTTCTTCTCAAGGATGTCTTCTTTCTACCCCCTTTGTATCTAAAGCCCTCTCCCGCCTTAAACCTTTTTCACTGACTGCCCCACACCTCTGGAATGCCCTTCCCCTCAGTACCCGACTAGCACCCTCTCTATCCACCTTTAATACCCACCTTAAGACACACTTGCTTAAAGAAGCATATGAATAGCACTGTGGATATTCTGAACACGATACATAATGCTTGGCCCCCTGCAGACGCACTTACCAGAACTCCCTCCTACTGTCTCTGTACGTTCTCCCTACCTACCAATTAGACTGTAAGCTCCTCGGGGCAGGGACTCCTCTTCCGAAATGTTACTTTTATGTCTAAAGCACTTATTCCCATGATCTGTTATTTATGTTATCTGTTATTTTTTTGATTACCACATGTATTACTACTGTGAAGCGCTATGTACACTAATGGCGCTATATAAATAAAGACATACAATACAATACAATACATAATTACCATCACGTTATTTGAAGTTAACTGGATGGGAGTAACACTAAGACATAATTACCGTCACGTTATTGGAAGTTATAGGGTCTGGGTGGGAGTAACACTAAGACATAATTACCGTCACGTTATTGGAAGTTATAGGGTCTGGATGGGAGTAACACTAAGACATAATTACCGTCACGTTATTGGAAGTTATAGGGTCTGGATGGGAGTAACACTAAGACATAATTACTGTCACGCTATTGGAAGTTATAGGGTCTGGATGGGAGTAACACTAAGACGTAATTACTGTCACGTTATTGGAAGTTATAGGGACTGGATGGAAGTAACACTAAGACATTATTACCCCCACGTTATTGGAAGTTATAGGATCTGGATGGGAGTAACACTAAGACATAATTACCGTCACGTTATTGGAAGTTATCGGGTCTGGATGGGAGTAACACTAAGACATAATTACCGTCACGTTATTGGAAGTTATAGGGTCTGGATGGGAGTAACACTAAGACATAATTACTGTCACGTTATTGAAAGTTATAGGGTCTGGATGGAAGTAACACTAAGACATAATTACTGTCACATTATTGGATGTTATAGGGTCTAGATGGGAGTAACATTAAGACATAATTACCGTCACGTTATTGGGAGTTATAGGGACTGGATGGGAGTAACACTAAGACATAATTACTGTCACGTTATTGAAAGTTATAGGGTCTGGATGGAAGTAACACTAAGACATAATTACTGTCACATTATTGGATGTTATAGGGTCTAGATGGGAGTAACATTAAGACATAATTACCGTCACGTTATTGGAAGTTATAGGGTCTGGATGGGAGTAACACTAAGACATAATTACTGTCACGCTATTGGAAGTTATAGGGTCTGGATGGAAGTAACACTAATATATTTTCTCAACCCAGGGGGAGCATGTGGGAGAAAACACAACAAAAAAACACACTAAGTGCAGACTGGAATGTACAGGTGTGAGATGATTGTGATGCTTGGCCTCTAAGTGCTGCCTACTCACAGGATGTAGGTAGGATATGTATAGTGGCGTGATCAGTAGAATCTGGTGGGTCCCTCTGAGTAAACACAGGAGGTGGCTGGAACTGGGGTATCATTAGCAGGTGTACATGGAAAGATAAAAACAGACCTCCATGGTGCAGATCAATGGTATACAAAAAACTTTATGAAAGGATATAAAATGTGCACTCACAATATTTAAAAGCAAAATAAGCGTTTTTCACTATATAAGTGATGGGAGGGTAGGGATGGTTGCCTCAGCTCACCGCACCGCCGATATCCTGGATAGTTCTCCTCCGCAGGCTCCCTGCTACACCCAGGCAGTGTGGGGATCTCCAGCTGCGGTCTCTCCGGTGCGTCGCGTCACTTCCGGTCTGCACGATCAGCTCCGTCGCGTCACTTCCGGTTCGGCGGTTGATTGGCAGTTCGCGGGCACCAATCCTCTCACCTCCTGGGCGGGTCCACTCTACGCGTTTCGCCAATGGAATGGCTGGCTTCGTCAGGAGTATGGCCATATACTTTGAGTCACGATTTTCTTTGATATCACTATTTATGAGTTATATTTATTCACTGTAATTTAAGTGATCACTAGCACTTAATTAGCGCCAGTTTTTTTCACCAATCACGTTATCACATGGAAGTAACACTAAGACATAATTACCGTCACGCTATTGGAAGTTATAGGGTCTGGATGGGAGTAACACTAAGACATTATTACCCCCACGTTATTGGAAGTTATAGGGTCTTGATGGGAGTAACACTAAGACATAATTACTGTCACGCTATTGGAAGTTATAGGGTCTGGATGGGAGTAACACTAAGACAATTACCGTCACGTTATCATGTTATAGGGTCTGGATGGGAGTAACACTAAGACACAATTACTGTCATGTTACTGGAAGATAACACAATATGATGCTAAAATAATGTGAAAGTAACGCTATGCTAATGAGATGTAGAACAGACGCTGTTTGTGCATATAATTAGCTTTGAGGATACAGTGAGAACTGCTCCGGCCATTCTGTAAGTGTATTTACCATTAACTGATGTGGCATATCCCCTATGCATGCATATACTGTATACAGGTATGTTTCTATTTTCACAGTACTTCACAGAATTTGAATCTACCTATGTTTCACTTAAAAAGTGCATACAACACCAGGGTTGCATTGCTGGCCTTTCTGGCAACAAAGAGGTTAAGTAGACCCCCCAAACCTGACATGCATAGTGGTCCATGGAACTAGACAATTGGCAGTATAATGTTGGCGGATGTCTGCCAGTGACGTATCATCCACAATATAAGAGAAGCACTGGGTAGCGTCTTAGTGAGGAGGGTAAGATTACAGGGTGTGTCGTTACATTGGGACGCCCTTAGCGTAGGACAGTTGCTGTTGCCGCTGGGTATGGTAGCTCCGAGGTCCTGCTTTGGAACCAGTGTGTACCCCCCTGAGGCAGCCCCGCCAATTTAACTCGACTCCCAAAGGTCCAGCGCGCAAAACCCCCTTAAAAAGCAGAACGGAAACTTTGCAACTGCCTGTCGGTCTTCCAGCAATGGTAATCAAATCCAGCAGAGCACAAGCGACCATGTTAATTATTCATTATCTAAATGAGTCAAAAGAATTAGGAGTAATCAAGCTTCCTTGTAATGCCCCTCCTTCACTTTGGTCTGAGATGATTAGCCGATGCAGCGAGCGATTTCCCAAGTGATTGGCCCCGGGATACTTACGGAGATGGGTTATCGGATAATTTCCCACACGCAGGGCCCCTCCAGCAGCGAGTGGATTAAGCAATAATCGTTTCTTGCGACGTGGAGCTCACCATAAAACCAGCACTCTGTTTGTCAAGATCAAACTGTATTTCCCGGGGAGGATAATGTGTGCAATTTACAACCAAGTTATCCGGGGTTTCTGGGGTCAGGATGGGGGAGAAAAATGTATTACTAGTATAGACTTGACCCAGCGTTTCGGTTCTGCTTCTAAAATGTTTTTCGGTTTGCAGAGGTAGTCACTGCCCAGAACAGCTAACAATGTCAGTTGATACCCTCTACAATTCAATATGCCGTTTTGTCCTCCATTGTAACAATGTAACTACAACACACATCACTGCGAAATGCTCAAAGAACTAGATTGGTCGTCACTTCAGTTTAGGCGCAAAGTTCATCTTTCCTGTCTCGCCTTCAAATACTTTCTGGGAAAGCTACCCGCCTATCTGAACAAGCTCCTCACCCCTACCACACGCAGCACTTATCACCTGAGATCTGACTCCAGAAGACTGTTCATGGTCCCAAGGCTCAACAAAGTATCCGGCCGCTCCTCCTCTTACCGTGCACCCCAAAACTGGAACAGTCTACCGGAGACTCTCACAGCCGCCGCCAGTCTAAATTCTTTCAAAACTAAAGCTGTCTCACATTTTAATCTGGTCTGTAACTGCTACATACGCCTATAATATATATTATCTGTAACTGCATGCAATGTCTTGTATATAATGTATACCTTGCTCACTTATGTAATTGTGTATTGTAACCATGTATCTGTCATCTTAACTCGGTGCCCAGGACATACTTGGAAACGAGCGGTAACTCTCAGTGTATTACTCCCTGGTAACACATGTTATAAATACATTTTGAGACACAGGTAGGGGAGTGACCCTGGGTACACCCATTTCAGAGACAGTTCTTGCTTAGCTACTCTCACAGTACCAACAATTGGGAAGCGAGTGATTTTTCTATTGTCACCGAGACATATTGGCAGGCTTTTCTATCGGTAATGATTTACACCCCTCGGAAAGTCCGGAGCCGATGTCCGTGGTGGGATGCAGTGACCAGCGCTGGGCTCTCCCGAGTCCCGACCCTCCTCAGAAGGATTTCCGTGAATCAACACCACTCGGATCTGGGGTGGGAAAACACGGACTGCAGCCAGACCTCGGGATAAAAGGAGGCCAGGTTGGCTAATCCCAATGAACATTCTTTGCAATGGCTTGGTGCATTAGGGCAAGAATCCCTTTGTTTTAATCCCTAAGAAATATGGATGTCAAGTATTGTTATGGGCATTTTATAAAGGCTGCCATTGGGTTTTAGACGTGTCATCCCATCTCATCTCTCATTGTGTCCAATGGCAATCACGTCATCTCCCTGTGCCTCGGGCACTCAGATTAGATTGTAATCTCTTTGGCACAGGGGTGAGCCGTGATAGTGACTGGGAGATTTTTTGGGGGGTCTTACAATAAAAATGGCGCTTAAAACTTTCTGTACAAGTTTTCCCTTCATCCCTGGGAGTGAGTATGAGCAGGTTCTGCGGGGACGTTCGCCCGGGGCCAAAATCAAAAGTTCAAACACATTCAGAGCGCTCCTAGGTGATAAATATCCAGACTCCTCTATCAAAGACTATTTGATCATCTCCCTGTCATCTCCATAATAAAAAAGATTCATTTATTCGTGCGACCTGCCACATGTCTCATGGGGCCCGCGGTTTGAGCGCTCTGTGCGTGGGTCTAATTGCAAGCCAAGAATTTACATACAGAGATACGTCTGCTAATTAGATTGCAAGCTCTCTGGGGCAGAGACACGAACTGGTGTCTGCGAACAGCTATTTGAAGGCGCTCTGGGGTTTTCTAGTATCTTCATTTTGCCGTAAATTGGATCCTACAGGGGGCATTTTAGGCCAACATCAATATGTCCCGCAATCCCGATCCTATTTTACCGTCCGCATTGGTTACGGAGTACAGTATGTCAAACAATACTAGGAGTTATAGGGAGAGGTTATATGGGGTAATAGGAGTTATAGGGAGGGGTTATATGGGTAATAGGAGGAGGTATAGGGAGCGGTTATATGGGGTAATAGGAGGAGTTATAGTGAGGGGTTATATAGATTAATAGGAGGAGTTATAGGGAGCGGTTATATAGATTAATAGGAGTTATAGGGAGCGATTATATGGATTAATTGGAGGAGTTATATAGACAAATTTATATGGGGTAATAGGAGTTATACGGAGAAGTTATATGAGGTAATAGGAGTTGTAGGGAGGGGTTACATGGGGCAATAGGAGGAGTTAGAAGGAGCGGTTATATGGAGTAATAGGAGGAGCTATAGGGAGAGGTTATATGAGATGGTAAAAAGGTTAAAACAAATCCCTTATCTGAAGCCCTCGTTGATTGAGCAGCGAGGGGATAAAATACCCAGTAATTGTGTTCTAAATTAGAAACTTCCTACCCTAAAAAAAAACCCTTACCCTAAAACCCCCTTACCCCAAAACCCCCTTACCCTAAAACCCCCATACCCTAAAACCCCTGTCATGATAATATCATGAGATATTATGTAGGTAATCCATTTGGAGCTTGAGGGGTTAATGAGCTACACTTGTTTTAGCAAGATACAAAAAGCTGGGCTTGAAACAGGTCAGGACTGTTTCTTTAGTCTACTATGAACTTCAAAGGGACTACTTGGGGTCCATCCTGGATAGCCCACTCAAGGTGTCAACTGTTTTAATCAAGTTCTATAGACATGGTCTGGGGAGGGGAGCTTCAATGAATCCTCCAGTAGGGGTGGGCTCATGCTGGTGCCATGAGGAAAGAATGTATTTAAAACTGGGCAAAGATTTTGAAAATCAGATCTCACCAGTCGCATGCTTGGAACAAAACACGTGAGCCCTCCTGTTCTGAGCCGCTGGCCTCTCTGGGGAAAATCCATAACATTTGGTAAAGTATAGGATTCCTTTTTATGTTTTCTACTTTTATTTTAAGAAGTTGTTCTGCCTTATATTGTAACTGTATGTTTTTTTTGTAATACCTTTTCTGTAACCTAAGCACTGTATTTTTATATATATATATATATTAAAATATTTAATAAGTAATGCTTTGGGCTCTGAATGAACTGCTGCACGCTCTGGAGAGAATACTTTACGCATTCGGACACAGGTTGCTACAACTGATTTTAGTGGGTTAAAGTGCACAGTTTTTCCTATAATAAACAGGGACCCGAGACCCTGGCAAATATTGATTTTACATCTTATTTGCATACCCGAGGTGGTGGCAGTGGATAGTTATTATTTGCTATTGAATAGGGGTAATAACTCGCTGGTACCTTGCACAGGAGAAAGGAAAGTTGGCTAGAGTAGCCCTGTGTATTAAGCCTGGTTGCATATATAAGCCACGTGCTCACTTGTGTGCTGTTCGTGGTGGTGGTATATTGGGACGGATTGAGAACAGATATCCAATTTTGAGGCAGCTTGCGGGTTGTGGATTAATCCTTGTCCTGTAGAGAAGATATTGTCCATTTGACGGACCTTGGCGGAGGTGAAAAGTGTGAGCGCTTGCGAGCGTCAGTATTATCCCTTGTCCTGTATGCAGGTCATGTGCTAGCTGGGTGTCGTACGTGACACCCCCCTACCCTAAGACAACCCTACCCTAACCGCTAAAACCTGTTAAATTAACCCACTTCCCTAAAACTTACCGTAGAAGTGGCCGGCGGTGGGGATTCCAGCGGCAGATCGGCACTTAAATGGCCCTGTGACTTGCAAGCTAACTTTTAACGCTTGGCAAATTGTTTGGGGGATCATGACACCCCCCCAAACAACATGACAAACACACACACGTACGTACATACATACACATACATTTGTATTTTTTTTTCTGGACGCCAACTTTCACTTTTTAAACAACCAGATGGCTGCAAAATTCACACTTCTCCCATACTCGCTAAACCCTGAAAATCGTGGGGTTAGTGCAGAGGGGACAAACTTCAGTCCTCAAGAACCACCAACAGGTCAGGTTTTCAGGATATCATTGCTTCAGCACAGGTGGCTCAATCAGTCCCTGCTTCAGCACGGGTGGCTCAATTAGAGCCTCAGGCAATGACGGGCCAACTCCAGTCCTCAAGAACCACCGTCAGGTTCTTAGGATATCCCTGCTCCAGCACAGGTGGCTCAATCAGGGACACGCGCGCACACGTCTGCCCCATGACAGGTGAGGTTCGTTAGCCTGCTAACGAGAGCCCAGCATGCAGCAGGGTCAGAACCCCACAAACATTCCCCCCCACACCCCAGGGCTCAGACACATTTGTAACATAAAGTATTTGATTCTCCCGCCACCAGTTATGGGGGGCATGTATTACAGGTAAGAGAGGGGCGTTACCCCTTCCACGTTGGTAATGCCACTAAAAGGTAAATGATTCCTTTAAAGCAGGGGTCTCAAACTCAGTCCTCAAGGGCCACCAACAGGCCAGCTTTTATGGATATCCCTGCTTCAGCACAGGTGGCTCAATCAGTGGCGCGTCGGTGTGCGTCAGTGTGCGTTACGGGCACTCTAGATGGCATTATTAAATGCTGCTCGAGACATTATAGTCGATATATTGTGTATGCAGAGTGTTGTGGCACTGCAGTGATTAAATAACCCTTCATTATGGAAGCGAAGATGCAATAGGCCTGAGTGCATACACCAGGGGTGCTCAACTCGTCTGAGGGCCATCAACAGGACAGGTTTTTCAGGAAATCCCTGCGTCAGCACAGGTGGCTCAATCAGTTGCTGCTTCAGCACAGGTGGCTCTATAGCTCAGTTTTCGACTGAACCTCTGATTGAGCCACCTGTGCTGAAGCAGGGATATTCTGAAAAACCTGACCTGTTGGTGGCGCTGGAGCACTGGAGTTGGCCAGTCAATGACTGAGACACTGATTGAGCCACCTGTGCTGAAGCAGGGATATCCTGAAAACCTGACCTGTTGGTAGCCCTTAAGGACTGGAGTTGGCCACCCCTGACAACCACAGTAAAAGCTTCTAGTGGTTTGCAGATGGCCGCGTTAAGGTGGAACAAGGTCAGAAGATACTTTCTGGTCACGGCTAATATTCCCGCACAAGCAAACCTTTCCCAACTCCTTTATAAGCCCAACGTCGGCCAATGAAATGCTCCCTCCTTGTTATTCCATGGAAATGACTCACAAGCTTTATTATTTTTCTCTGTAAAGTAAAAAGGCTGTACTTTATCTGTCCCGGTAAAATTCAGCATTGGGGAGGAACACACATTACCCCCCCCATACACACACATTACCCCCCCTCCATACACACACACATTACCCCCCCATACACACACATTTCTCCCCCCATACACACAGACATTACCCCCCCCCCATACACACACACACATTAACCCCATACACACACACATTACCCCCCCCCCACACACGTTACCCCCCCCCCATACACACACACATTACCCCCCCCATACACACACACACATTACCCCCCCCATACACACATTACCCCCCCCCCCATACACACACACATTACCCCCCCCCCCATACACACACACATTACCCCCCCATACACACACACATTACCCCCCCCCCACACACACACCCCCGCCTCATTAAATATGGAAATCCCGAATTTTATTAGCAATTGGCACCATCCAAGGCAAAGCCAATTAAACATGAAAAGATGTCATTTAAGCAGCAGCGGAGTTCAGCGACTATTACATGTGAAATGCAATTGTGTGCTGTCTGTGATTTATCGCTGCAGGATCCCGGCTCAGAGGAGCATGTTCTATTTCAATAGAGAAATATTGTTTATTCATTAATATTTTAAAACTTCCTTATTGCAGCGTCCGCCTCTCGCCGCGTAAAAACTTCCGACTGAAACCATGAATTAATAAACACATGTGAGAAGTGTAAGGAGACATCAGAACCGCTCGTCTCTCATCCCACTGGCAAAGTGTTTCTTATTATTACTTACTGCTGGGGGGTTATTCCCCCCCCCCTTACTGTAGGGGGTATCATTTCTCTCCGGCCCCCCTTAGTGCTGGGGGAGGGGCAGTTATTTCTCCCCCCCCCCCACTTACTGCTGGGGTGGTTATTCCCCCCCCCCCTCTTACTGCTGGGGGGTTATTTCTCCCCCCCTTACTGTAGGGGGTATCATTTCTCTCCCCCTCCCTTGGTGCTGGGGGAGGGGGGGTTATTTCTCTCCCCCCTCTTACTGCTGGGGGGTTATTTCTCCGCCTCTTACTGCTGGGGGGGCGGGGGTAGGGGGGATTATTCCTCTCCCCCCCTTACTGCTTGGGGGTTATTTCTCCCCCCCCCCCCCTTAGTGCTGGGGGGGTATTTCTCTCCCCCCCCCCCCTTACTGCTGGGGCGGTTATCTTGCTTCTGGGGGTTATCTCCTCCCTCCCCTTACTGCTGGGGGGTTACTTCTTTCTCTGCTGAGAGGGGGGTTATTTTTCTCCCCCCCCCCCTTACTGCTGGGGGGTTTAATTTATCTCTCCCCCTCCCCTTTAAATACAATGCACAATTCCTGATTGGAATATATTGTTGATAACCTTCCAGAAGTTAGCTGGGTTTGTTGTATTTTGGTGGAGATTGTCAGAGTAATATTGTGCTTTTGCATGCCTTGTTTGCCTTGTGCACATGTTCCGCAGGCATCTGTAGTGATTGAGATCCTTGGTAGTGCCAGTTACTTTGTAGCTTTTCCACAAGGCATCCCTGAACTGGTAGAGTGCTATAAGGTCAGGTGTAACCCATGGAAGGTGGGCCCCCCGTACCCTTATTTTGCGTAGTGGAGCATGGGTATCGCAGAGTTTTAAGAACTCAGATTGGAAATGGATAATATATAATATATGGATAATAATGCTTTTGCCCATTAAATATACATTAATACAATAAATATTGTACAGTAGACCATGTGACAGAGACTTTGGGGAGAACGGATGTGACGTTCTTGAAAGCCTGTCACATGGTACTTGAGCCAATCAGAGTTGGGATGTATTTCCCACACTCTGATTGGCTACCGTACCATGTGAGGCCGGCCATCTTTCAGTTCATGACGTCATCTTAAAGGCAATTGAAGCACAGCCAAATCTGATTGGTTGTGCTTTCATTGCCTTTAAATTACGTCATCATTTTTTTTTTGTCGGCCAAAACACATGGTTTTCACGGCCCAATCAGGGCCGTGAGAACCATATGACGAAAATGTGACGTCATAGGCCTTTAAAAGCCTATGTCGTCTCATTTTCAGGCTTGACGCCGAGGAGGAAAGACCTCCTATGAAGAAAGAAGACCAGGGCGTGGCGGATGAAGATAAGAAGACCCCGGAAGAAGACAGAAGACCCCAGAAGAAGACGGAGAAGATGGATTACAAATAGAAAAAAAGAAGATAAAGACACTTGTGGATTGTAATGGATTTTTTACTTTATGGTTACCTGGTTCCTGTTGTTGGATTAGCTGCTCCAGTGGTTCCAGTTCCCCTTGATTGCCGTGACTGGTTCATCTAATGGTAAGTAAAAAAAGAAAATGTATTTTAATTTTATTTTACAGGTTTTTTGGACTTTTTTCCCTGACGTCCATTTTTTTTTAATGTCCATTTATTTGTCCTGAATGTATGTATGTCACTATGGGTATACATACGTACAGGACAAATCAGTGGTTGTATTGTATGTTCATTTTTAATGTGAATAAATTGTTTTTAATGCTCTTTTATTGCGCCTGTATTTATGTCTGTAAACTATAGATGGACAAACATACAGGTATAATAAAAACATGTTGGCTTGCCTTGTTTGGATGTTTTTTTGAATGGTAATTTGCTGCTTTGTGTAAAAATGTGTTGCTAATGTACATTTAATGTTTGCAAATGTTTAGTTAAAGGCTGGTTTCTATAGATTATTGGCTTATTTTTGGCATATAGATGTTGTTTGATGGTTACTTTGTCATAGATTAATTTACACAATGGTTTGATTGTAGGATTTGAAGTGTGTAATTGAATTGGATTGTAATTGATTGGTGATTGGATTAATTGATGGTAAATTAATTGTGTTGATGCTTTGTTTTTCTTTAATGATTGTATCTGTATCTTGTTTGGATTAGTGTCTTTGATTTGGACCATTGTTTGACATAGTATATATGATGCAAAGATTATTTGTATAATGTACACATTGTCAAATTGAGTGTTTGTATTTAGATTTATTAGATATTGATTGAGCTTGGTGATGTTTGATATTTGGAGAGATTTTGTATTTGGCCATGTACTGTATTTATTTGTATATTGGTTAATCATGCATATACAGTGTATGTATATATATATATATATATATATATATATATATATATATATATATATATATATTCTAATATATATATATATATATTCTAATATATCTATATATTCTAATATATATATATATATATATATATATTCTAATATATATTAAAATATATATATATTAAAAAATATATATAAATATATATATATATATATATATATATATATATATATATATATATATATATATATATACATACATATATACATGATGAAGCCACTGTACAATTAAATGGGTAAAGGGTGGGTATCGGGTCAGGGTGGCTTAACCCCTTAATGACTGTAGCAGTTAATAACCGCTAAGGTCATTAAGGGGTTAGGGGACATTAGTTTGGCACTTGTTCTTATTTTAAGTATTTTTATGTTTTTAAGTTAGTGTGTCTTGTTGTTTAATTAATAAAATCTTGTTCATTTTTTCTGAATTGGCGGAGCATCTGTTTCTTTTTAACCATCTTTATCTTATAGATTAGTTTAGGTGTAATTTAGAGTGCTACTAAGGGGATTGTCTATGTTCTTTTCATCTGTGTGTCTTATATATATATATATATATATATATATATATATATATATACACATACATATATACATGATGAAGCCACTGTACAAATAAATGGGTAAAGGGTGGGTATCGAGTCAGGGTGGCTTAACCCCTTAATGACTGTAGCGGTTAATAACCGCTAAGGTCATTAAGGGGTTAGGGGACATTAGTTTGGCACTTGTTCTTATTTTGTATATTTTTCAGCACCCCAGTGTATGGATGAGGAGGAAGATGCGGCTGGCCTTCATCGTGGGTGCCGGACAAGGGTGAGTACAACATGTATTTAATGTATTTATTGTATTAATGTATATTTAAAGGGCAAAAGCATTATTATCCATATGTGGATAATAGTAATTTTGCACATTAATGTAGTGTATGTGTTAGGGGGCTGGGGTATTTTTTTACAGTCTTGTTTAATTTTTGGGGGCACACCATTGGTACCGCAGGCCCCCGGACACCCCCGGACGGCCGCGGGGACCCCCGGACACCCCCGGACGGCCCCGGACACCCCCGGACACCCCCGCGGGCCTGTTGTATGGATGGTGTGCCAGCAAAAAGGTAAACAATGAAATTTTTTCTAAGTCCAGCTTCTTTTGCTGGCACGTTTGTTTGGCGCGTTTTTTAAGGCCGATTCACTTAGCGCTGCTTAGTGAATCGGTAGTACTGGCAAAAAATCAGCGCAATAGGCTGATAGTGCGCATTTTGCGCCAAGGGCAAAAAAAAATACCTTTTAAGACCGATAAAGCGCTGTTATCACTGCTTAGTGAATCGCAATGCAGCTTTATCGGGCTTAAAGGGTACTTTGCGCTCTTAAAGCCACATAACGGAGCTTAGTGAATCGGCCCCAATGTATTTAAAGTGAACTGTGGTTGTCAGGGTAGCAGCTGCCCTGTCTCCGAAGCCCGGAGTTGACGCTGGCTACAGTTTCAATAAACAAAAAATTCGTTTTTTTTTGAAGCTGCAGCAGCGTCACTGGGATCTCGGCAGCCAATGAAATCATTCTTGAGAATGATTTCAAGACTGCAACTTGGATCCCTAACCTCACGTCTGTAGCCCCGCCCCCTCCCCGCCCCCTCCTCAACTCCTGAAAACGTCTGCTGGGAGGATGAACACACACCCGCCTGCCCTCCAACTCCTGCCTCTGGCACCCTGAACGAGGCCTTACCTCGGCGGTGCGTTACCTCGGCGGTGCGTTACCTTGGCCGTGCGTGCGTTACTTCGGCTTTGCGTGCGTTACCTTGGCGGTGCGTTACCTCGGCCGTGCGTGCGTTACCTCGGCAGTGCCTTACCTCGGAGGTGCGTTACCTCGGCCGTGCGTGCGTTACCTCGGCCGTGCGTGCGTTACCTCGGCGGTGCGTGCGTTACCTCGGCGGTGCGTGCGTTACCTCGGCGGTGCGTGCGTTACCTCGGCGGTGTGTGCGTTACCTCGGCGGTGTGTGCGTTACCTCGGCGGTGTGTGCGTTACCTCGGCGGTGTGTGCGTTACCTCGGCCGTCTTGCGTTACCTCGGCCGTCTTGCGTTACCTCGGCGGTGCGTGCGTTACCTCGGCCGTGCGTGCGTTACCTCGGCCGTCTTGCGTTACCTCGGCGGTGCGTGTGTTACCTCGGCGGTGCGTGTGTTACCTCGGCCGTCGTGTGTTACCTCGGCGGTGTGTGCGCTACCTCGGCGGTGTGTGCGTTACCTCGGCGGTGCGTGCGTTACCTCGGCGGTGCGTGCGTTACCTCGCCGGTGCGTGCGTTACCTCGCCGGTGCGTGCGTTCCCTCGGCCGTGCGTGCGTTCCCTCGGCCGTGTGTGCGTTACCTCGGCGGTGCGTTACCTCGGCCGTGCGTGCGTTACCTCGGCCGTGCGTTACCTCGGCGGTGCGTTTCCTAGGCCGTGCGTTCCCTCGGCGGTGCGTGCGTTACCTCGGCGGTGCGTTACCTCGGCGGTGCGTTACCTCGGCGGTGCGTTACCTCGGCGGTGCGTGCGTTACCTCGGCGGTGCGTGCGTTACCTCGGCGGTGTGTGTGTTACCTCGGCCGTGCGTGCGTTACCTCGGCGGTGTGTGCGAAACCTCGGCGGTGCGTTACCTCGGCGGTGCGTTACCTCGGCCGTGCGTGCGTTACCTCGGCGATGCGTTACCTCGGCGGTGCGTTACCTCGGCGGTGCGTTACCTCGGCGGTGCGTTACCTCGGCCGTGCGTGCGTTACCTCGGCGGTGCGTTACCTCGGCCGGTGCGTGCGTTACCTCGGCGGTGCGTTACCTCGGCGGTGCGTGCGTTACCTCGGCCGTGCGTTACCTCGGCCGTGCGTGCGTTACCTCGGCGGTGCGTTACCTCGGCGGTGCGTGCGTTACCTCGGCGGTGCGTGCGTTACCTCGGCGGTGCGTGCGTTACCTCGGCCGTGCGTGCGTTCCCTCGGCGGTGCGTGCGTTCCCTCGGCGGTGCGTGCGTTACCTCGGCGGTGCGTGCGTTACCTCGGCCGTGCGTGCGTTCCCTCGGCCGTGCGTGCGTTCCCTCGGCGGTGCGTGCGTTACCTCGGCGGTGCGTGCGTTACCTCGGCGGTGCGTGCGTTACCTCGGCGGTGCGTGCGTTACCTCGGCCGTGCGTGCGTTCCCTCGGCGGTGCGTGCGTTACCTCGGCCGTGAGTGCGTTACCTCGGCCGTGCGTGCGTTACCTCGGCCGTGCGTGCGTTACCTCGGCGGGGCGTGCGTTACCTCGGCCGTGCGTGCGTTACCTCGGCCGTGCGTGCGTTACCTTCGGCGGTGCGTGCGTTACCTCGGCGGGGCGTGCGTTACCTCGGCGGGGCGTGCGTTACCTCGGCGGGGCGTGCGTTCCCTCGGCGGTGCGTGCGTTACCTCGGCGGTGCGTGCGTTACCTCGGCGGTGCGTGCGTTACCTCGGCGGTGCGTGCGTTACCTCGGCCGTGCGTGCGTTACCTCGGCCGTGAGTGCGTTACCTCGGCCGTGCGTTACCTCGGCCGTGCGTGCGTTACCTCGGCGGGGCGTGCGTTACCTCGGCCGTGCGTGCGTTACCTCGGCCGTGCGTGCGTTACCTTCGGCGGTGCGTGCGTTACCTCGGCCGTGCGTGCGTTACCCCGGCCGTGCGTGCGTTCCCTCGGCGGGGCGTGCGTTACCTCGGCGGGGCGTGCGTTACCTCGGCCGTGCGTGCGTTACCCCGGCCGTGCGTGCGTTACCTCGGCGGTGCGTGCGTTACCTCGGCGGTGCGTGCGTTACCTCGGCGGTGTGTGCGTTACCTCGGCCGTGCGTGCGTTCCCTCGGCGGTGTGTGCGTTATCTCGGCCGTGCGTGCGTTACCTCGGCCGTGCGTTCCCTCGGCGGTGTGTGCGTTATCTTGGCCGTGCGTGCGTTACCTCGGCGGTGCGTGCGTTACCTCGGCGGTGCGTGCGTTACCTCGGCGGTGCGTGCGTTACCTCGGCGGTGCGTTACCTCGGCGGTGCGTTACCTCGGCCGTGCGTGCGTTACCTCGGCCGTGCGTTACCTCGGCGGTGCGTGCGTTACACCGGCGGTGCGTTACCTCGGCCGTGCGTGCGTTACCTCGGCGGTGCGTTACCTCGGCCGTGCGTGCGTTACCCCTGCGGTGCGTTACCTCGGCGGTGCGTGCGTTCCCTCGCGGTGCGTGCGTTCCCTCGGCCGTGCGTGCGTTCCCTCGGCGGTGCGTGCGTTCCCTCGGCCGTGCGTGCGTTACCCCTGCGGTGCGTGCGTTCCCTCGGCCGTGCGTTACCTCGGCCGTGCGTGCGTTCCCTCGGCCGTGCGTGCGTTCCCTCGGCCGTGCGTGCGTTACCTCGGCCGTGCGTGCGTTACCTCGGCCGTGCTTGCGTTACCTCGGCCGTGCGTGCGTTACCTCGGCGGTGCGTTCCCTCGGCGGTGCGTTACCTCGCCGGTGCGTGCGTTACCTCGGCCGTGCGTGCGTTACCTCGGCCGTGCGTGCGTTACCTCGGCCGTGCGTTACCTCGGCCGTGCGTGTTACCTCGGCCGTGCGTGCGTTCCCTCGGCCGTGCGTGCGTTACCTCGGCCGTGCGTGCGTTACCTCGGCCGTGCGTGCGTTACCTCGGCCGTACGTTACCTCGGCGGTGCGTGCGTTACACCGGCGGTGCGTGCGTTACCTCGGCGGTGCGTGCGTTACCTCGCCGGTGCGTTACCTCGGCCGTGCGTGCGTTACCTCGGCCGTGCGTGCGTTACCTCGGCCGTGCGTTACCTCGGCGGTGCGTTACCTCGGCGGTGCGTTACCTCGGCCGTGCGTGCGTGACCTCGGCGGTGCGTGCGTTACCGCGGCGGTGCGTTACCTCAGCCGTGCGTGCGTTACCTCGGCGGTGCGTTACCTCGGCCGTGCGTGCGTTACCTCGGCGGTGCGTGCATTACCTCGGCCGTGCGTGCGTTACCTCGGCCGTGCGTGCGTTACCTCGGCCGTGCGTGCGTTACCTCGGCGGTGCGTTACCTCTGCCGTGCGTGCGTTACCTCGGCGGTGCGTTACCTCGGCCGTGCGTGCGTTACCTCGGCCGTGCGTGCGTTACCTCGGCGGTGCGTGCGTTCCCTCGGCGGTGCGTGCGTTACCTCGGCCGTGCGTGCGTTACCTCGGCCGTGCGTGCGTTACCTCGGCGGTCCGTTACCTCGGCGGTGCGTTACCTCGGCGGGGCGTGCGTTACCTCGGCCGTGCGTGCGTTACCTCGGCGGTGCGTTACCTCGGCGGTGCGTGCGTTACCCCGGCCGTGCGTGCGTTACCCCGGCCGTGCGTGCGTTCCCTCGGCGGGGCGTGCGTTAATTCGGCGGGGCGTGCGTTACCTCGGCCGTGCGTGCGTTACCCCGGCCGTGCGTGCGTTACCTCGGCGGTGCGTGCGTTACCTCGGCGGTGCGTGCGTTACCTCGGCGGTGGGTGCGTTACCTCGGCCGTGCGTGCGTTCTCTCGGCGGTGTGTGTGTTATCTCGGCCGTGCGTGCGTTACCTCGGCGGTGCGTGCGTTACCTCGGCGGTGCGTGCGTTACCTCGGCGGTGCGTGCGTTACCTCAGCCGTGCGTGCGTTCCCTCGGCGGTGTGTGCGTTACCTCGGCCGTGCGTTCCCTCGGCGGTGTGTGCGTTATCTTGGCCGTGCGTGCATTACCTCGGCGGTGCGTGCGTTACCTCGGCGGTGCGTGCGTTACCTCGGCGGTGCTTTACCTCGGCGGTGCGTTACCTCGGCGGTGCGTGCGTTACCTCGGCCGTGCGTTACCTCGGCGGTGCGTGCGTTACACCGGCGGTGCGTTACCTCGGCGGTGCGTTACCTCGGCCGTGCGTGCGTTACCCCTGCGGTGCGTTACCTCGGCGGTGCGTGCGTTCCCTCGGCGGTGCGTGCGTTCCCTCGGCGGTGCGTGCGTTCCCTCGGCGGTGCGTGCGTTCCCTCGGCGGTGCGTTACCTCGGCCATGCGTGCGTTACCCCTGCGGTGCGTGCGTTCCCTCGGCCGTGCGTTACCTCGGCCGTGCGTGCGTTCCCTCGGCGGTGCGTGCGTTCCCTCGGCCGTGCGTGCGTTCCCTCGGCGGTGCGTGCGTTCCCTCGGCGGTGCGTTACCTCGGCCGTGCGTGCGTTACCCCTGCGGTGCGTGCGTTCCCTCGGCCGTGCGTTACCTCGGCCGTGCGTGCGTTACCTCGGCCGTGCGTGTTACCTCGGCCGTGCGTGTTACCTCGGCCGTGCGTGTTCCCTCGGCGGTGCGTGCGTTACCTCGGCCGTGCGTGCGTTACCTCGGCCGTGCGTGCGTTACCTCGGCCGTGCGTGTGTTCCCTCGGCGGTGCGTGCGTTACCTCGGCGGTGCGTGCGTTACACCGGCGGTGCGTGCGTTACCTCGGCGGTGCGTGCGTTACCTCGCCGGTGCGTTACCTCGGCCGTGCGTGCGTTACCTCGGCCGTGCGTGCTTTACCTCGGCCGTGCGTGCGTTACCTCGGCCGTGCGTTACCTCGGCGGTGCGTTACCCCGGCCGTGCGTGCGTTACCTCGGCCGTGCGTTACCTCGGCCGTGCGTGCGTTACCTCGGAGGTGCGTGCGTTACCTCGGCGGTGCGTTACCTCGGCCGTGCGTGCGTTACCTCGGCGGTGCGTTACCTCGGCCGTGCGTGCGTTACCTCGGCGGTGCGTGCGTTACCTCGGCGGTGCGTGCGTTACCTCGGCCGTGCGTGCGTTACCTCGGCCGTGCGTGCGTTACCTCGCCGGTGCGTTACCTCGGCGGTGCGTTACCTCGGCCGTGCGTGCGTTACCTCGGCCGTGCGTGCGTTACCTCGGCCGTGCGTGCGTTACCTCGGCCGTGCGTTACCTCGCCGGTGCGTTACCTCGGTGGTGCGTGCGTTACCTCGGCGGTGCGTTACCTCGGCGGTGCGTGCGTTACCTCGGTGGTGCGTGCGTTACCTCGGTCGTGCGTTACCTCGCCGGTGCGTGCGTTACCTCGGCCGTGCGTCCGTTATCTCGGCGGTGCGTTACCTCGGCCGTGCGTGCGTTACCTCGGCCGTGCGTGCGTTACCTCGCCGGTGCGTGCGTTACCTCGGCGGTGCGTTACCTCGGCCGTGCGTGCGTTACCTCGGCCGTGCGTGCGTTACCTCGGCCGTGCGTGCGTTACCTCGGCCGTGCGTGCGTTACCTCGGCCGTGCGTGTTTTACCTCGACCGTGCGTGTGTTACCTCGGCCGTGCGTGTTTTACCTCGACCGTGCGTGCGTTACCTCGGCGGTGCGTGTGTTACCTCGGTGGTGCGTGTGTTACCTCGGTGGTGCGTGCGTTACCTCGGCGGTGCGTGTGTTACCTCGGTGGTGCGTGTGTTACCTCGGCGGTGCGTTACCTCGGTGGTGCGTGCGTTACCCCGGCGGTGCGTGCGTTACCTCGGCGGTGCGTGCGTTACCTCGGCGGTGTGTGTGTTACCTCGGTGGTGCGTGTGTTACCTCGGCGGTGCGTGCGTTACCTCGGCGGTGCGTGCGTTACCTCGGCGGTGTGTGCGTTACCTCGGCCGTGCGTTCCCTCGGCGGTGTGTGCGTTATCTTGGCCGTGCGTGCGTTACCTCGGCCGTGCGTGCGTTATCTCGGCGGTGCGTTACCTCGGCCGTGCGTGCGTTACCTCGGCCGTGCGTGCGTTACCTCGGTGGTGCGTGCGTTACCTCGGCCGTGCGTGTGTTACCTCGGCGGTGCGTGCGTTACCTCGGCCGTGCGTGCGTTACCTCGGCCGTGCGTGCGTTACCTCGGTGGTGCGTGTGTTACCTCGGCGGTGCGTGCGTTACCTCGGCCGTGCGTGCGTTACCTCGGCCGTGCGTTACCTCGGCGGTGCGTGCGTTACCTCGGCGGTGCGTTACCTCGGCGGTGCGTTACCTCGGCGGTGCGTGTGTTACCTCGGCGGTGCGTGCGTTACCTCGGCCGTGCGTGCGTTACCTCGGCCGTGCGTGCGTTACCTCGGCCGTGCGTGTGTTACCTCGGCCGTGCGTGCGTTACCTCGGCCGTGCGTTACCTCGGCGGTGCGTGCGTTACCTCGGCGGTGCGTTACCTCGGCCGTGCGTTACCTCGGCGGTGCGTTACCTCGGCGGTGCGTGTGTTACCTCGGCCGTGCGTGCGTTACCTCGGCCGTGCGTGTGTTACCTCGGCGGTGCGTTACCTCGGCGGTGCGTTACCTCGGCGGTGCGTGCGTTACCTCGGCGGTGCGTGCGTTACCTCGGCCGTGCGTGCGTTACCTCGGCCGTGCGTGTGTTACCTCGGCCGTGCGTGCGTTACCTCGGCCGTGCGTGCGTTACCTCGGCCGTGCGTGCGTTACCTCGGCCGTGCGTGCGTTACCTCAGCGGTGCGTGCGTTACCTCGGCCGTGCGTGCGTTACCTCGCCGGTGCGTTACCTCGGCGGTGCGTGTGTTACCTCGGCCGTGCGTGTGTTACCTCGGCCGTGCGTGCGTTACCTCGGCCGTGCGTGCGTTACCTCGGCCGTGTGTTACCTCGGCCGTGCGTGCGTTACCTCGCCGGTGCGTTACCTCGGCCGTGCGTGCGTTACCTCGGCCGTGCGTGCGTTACCTCGGCCGTGCGTGCGTTACCTCGGCGGTGCGTGCGTTACCTCGGCCGTGCGTGTGTTACCTCGGCCGTGCGTGCGTTACCTCGGCCGTGCGTGCGTTACCTCGGCCGTGCGTGCGTTACCTCGGCCGTGCGTGCGTTACCTCGGCCGTGCGTGCGTTACCTCGGCCGTGCGTGCGTTACCTCGGCCGTGCGTGCGTTACCTCGGCCGTGCGTTACCTCGGCCGTGCGTGCGTTACCTCGGCCGTGTGTTACCTCGGCCGTGCGTGCGTTACCTCGGCCGTGCGTGCGTTACCTCGGCGGTGCGTGCGTTACCTCGGCCGTGCGTGCGTTACCTCGGCCGTGCGTGCGTTACCTCGGCCGTGCGTGCGTTACCTCGGCCGTGCGTGCGTTACCTCGGCGGTGCGTTACCTCGGCCGTGCGTGCGTTACCTCGCCGGTGCGTTACCTCGGTGGTGCGTGCGTTACCTCGGCCGTGCGTTACCTCGGCCGTGTGTGCGTTACCTCGGCCGTCTTGCGTTACCTCGGCGGTGCGTTACCTCGGTGGTGCGTGCGTTACCTCGGCCGTGCGTGCGTTACCTCGCCGGTGCGTGCGTTACCTCGGCCGTGCGTGCGTTACCTCGGCCGTGCGTTACCTCGGCCGTGCGTGCGTTATCTCGGCGGTGTGTTACCTCGGCCGTGCGTGCGTTACCTCGCCGGTGCGTGCGTTACCTCGGCCGTGCGTGCGTTACCTCGGCCGTGCGTGCGTTACCTCGGCCGTGCGTGCGTTACCTCGGCGGTGCGTGCGTTACCTCGGCCGTGCGTGTGTTACCTCGGCGCTGCGTTACCTCGGCCGTGCGTGCGTTACCTCGGCCGTGCGTGTGTTACCTCGGCGGTGCGTGCGTTACCTCGGCCGTGCGTGCGTTACCTCGGCCGTGCGTTACCTCGGCCGTGCGTTACCTCGGCCGTGCGTGTGTTACCTCGGTGGTGCGTGTGTTACCTCGGCCGTGCGTTACCTCGGCCGTGCGTGCGTTACCTCGGCGGTGCGTGTGTTACCTCGGTGGTGCGTGCGTTACCTCGGCGGTGCGTGCGTTACCTCGGTGGTGCGTGTGTTACCTCGGCGGTGCGTGTGTTACCTCGGTGGTGCGTGCGTTACCTCGGCGGTGCGTGTGTTACCTCGGTGGTGCGTGCGTTACCTCGGCGGTGCGTGCGTTACCTCGGTGGTGCGTGCGTTACCTCGGCGGTGCGTGTGTTACCTCGGTGGTGCGTGCGTTACCTCGGCGGTGCGTGTGTTACCTCGGTGGTGCGTGTGTTACCTCGGCGGTGCGTTACCTCGGTGGTGCGTGCGTTACCTCGGCCGTGCGTGTGTTACCTCGGCGGTGCGTTACCTCGGCGGTGTGTTACCTCGGCCGTGCGTTACCTCGGCCGTGCGTGCGTTACCTCGGCCGTGCGTGCGTTACCTCGGCCGTGCGTGCGTTCCCTCGGCGGTGCGTGCGTTACCTCGGCGGTGCGTGCGTTACACCGGCGGTGCGTGCGTTACCTCGGTGGTGCGTGCGTTACCTCGCCGGTGCGTTACCTCGGCCGTGCGTGCGTTACCTCGGCCGTGCGTGCGTTACCTCGGCCGTGCGTGCGTTACCTCGGCCGTGCGTTACCTCGGCGGTGCGTTACCCCGGCCGTGCGTGCGTTACCTCGGCCGTGCGTTACCTCGGCCGTGCGTGCGTTACCTCGGAGGTGCGTGCGTTACCTCGGCGGTGCGTTACCTCGGCCGTGCGTGCGTTACCTCGGCGGTGCGTTACCTCGGCCGTGCGTGCGTTACCTCGGCGGTGCGTGCGTTACCTCGGCCGTGCGTGCGTTACCTCGGCCGTGCGTGCGTTACCTCGCCGGTGCGTTACCTCGGCGGTGCGTTACCTCGGCCGTGCGTGCGTTACCTCGGCGGTGCGTTACCTCGGCCGTGCGTGCGTTACCTCGGCGGTGCGTGCGTTACCTCGGCCGTGCGTGCGTTACCTCGGCCGTGCGTGCGTTACCTCGGCCGTGCGTGCGTTACCTCGGCCGTGCGTTACCTCGCCGGTGCGTTACCTCGGTGGTGCGTGCGTTACCTCGGCGGTGCGTTACCTCGGCGGTGCGTGCGTTACCTCGGTGGTGCGTGCGTTACCTCGGCCGTGCGTTACCTCGCCGGTGCGTGCGTTACCTCGGCCGTGCGTGCGTTATCTCGGCGGTGTGTTACCTCGGCCGTGCGTGCGTTACCTCGGCCGTGCGTGCGTTACCTCGCCGGTGCGTGCGTTACCTCGGCGGTGCGTTACCTCGGCGGTGCGTGCGTTACCTCGGCCGTGCGTGCGTTACCTCGGCGGTGCGTGCGTTACCTCGGCCGTGCGTGTTTTACCTCGACCGTGCGTGTGTTACCTCGGCGGTGCGTTACCTCGGCCGTGCGTGTGTTACCTCGGCCGTGCGTGCGTTACCTCGGCCGTGCGTGTGTTACCTCGGCCGTGCGTGTGTTACCTCGGTGGTGCGTGTGTTACCTCGGCGGTGCGTGCGTTACCTCGGCCGTGCGTGCGTTACCTCGGCGGTGCGTTACCTCGGTGGTGCGTGTGTTACCTCGGCGGTGCGTTACCTCGGTGGTGCGTGCGTTACCCCGGCGGTGCGTGCGTTACCTCGGCGGTGCGTGCGTTACCTCGGCGGTGCGTGCGTTACCTCGGCGGTGTGTGTGTTACCTCGGTGGTGCGTGTGTTACCTCGGCGGTGCGTGCGTTACCTCGGCGGTGCGTTACCTCGGCGGTGCGTGCGTTACCTCGGCGGTGCGTGCGTTACCTCGGCCGTGCGTGCGTTACCTCGGCGGTGCGTGCGTTACCTCGGCCGTGCGTGCGTTACCTCGGCGGTGCTTGCGTTACCTCGGCCGTGCGTGCGTTACCTCGGCGGTGCGTTACCTCGCCGGTGCGTTACCTCGGCCGTGCGTGCGTTACCTCGGCGGTGCGTTACCTCGGCCGTGCGTGCGTTACCTCGGCGGTGCGTTACCTCGCCGGTGCGTTACCTCGGCCGTGCGTGCGTTACCTCGGCCGTGCGTGCGTTACCTCGGCCGTGCGTTACCTCGGCGGTGCGTTACCCCGGCCGTGCGTGCGTTACCTCGGCCGTGCGTTACCTCGGCCGTGCGTGCGTTACCTCGGAGATGCGTGCGTTACCTCGGCCGTGCGTGCATTACCTCGGCGGTGCGTGCGTTACCTCGGCGGTGCGTGCGTTACCTCGGCGGTGCGTGCGTTACCTCGGCCGTGCGTGCGTTACCTCGCCGGTGCGTTACCTCGGCGGTGCGTTACCTCGGCCGTGCGTGCGTTACCTCGGCCGTGCGTGCGTTACCTCGGCCGTGCGTGCGTTACCTCGGCCGTGCGTTACCTCGCCGGTGCGTTACCTCGGTGGTGCGTGTGTTCCCTCGGCGGTGCGTGCGTTACCTCGGCGGTGCGTGCGTTACACCGGCGGTGCGTGCGTTACCTCGGCGGTGCGTGCGTTACCTCGCCGGTGCGTTACCTCGGCCGTGCGTGCGTTACCTCGGCCGTGCGTGCGTTACCTCGGCCGTGCGTGCGTTACCTCGGCCGTGCGTTACCTCGGCGGTGCGTTACCCCGGCCGTGCGTGCGTTACCTCGGCCGTGCGTTACCTCGGCCGTGCGTGCGTTACCTCGGAGGTGCGTGCGTTACCTCGGCGGTGCGTTACCTCGGCCGTGCGTGCGTTACCTCGGCGGTGCGTTACCTCGGCCGTGCGTGCGTTACCTCGGCGGTGCGTGCGTTACCTCGGCCGTGCGTGCGTTACCTCGGCCGTGCGTGCGTTACCTCGCCGGTGCGTTACCTCGGCGGTGCGTTACCTCGGCCGTGCGTGCGTTACCTCGGCCGTGCGTGCGTTACCTCGGCCGTGCGTGCGTTACCTCGGCCGTGCGTTACCTCGCCGGTGCGTTACCTCGGTGGTGCGTGCGTTACCTCGGCGGTGCGTTACCTCGGCGGTGCGTGCGTTACCTCGGTGGTGCGTGCGTTACCTCGGCCGTGCGTTACCTCGCCGGTGCGTGCGTTACCTCGCCGGTGCGTGCGTTATCTCGGCGGTGTGTTACCTCGGCCGTGCGTGCGTTACCTCGGCCGTGCGTGCGTTACCTCGCCGGTGCGTGCGTTACCTCGGCGGTGCGTTACCTCGGCGGTGCGTGCGTTACCTCGGCCGTGCGTGCGTTACCTCGGCGGTGCGTGCGTTACCTCGGCCGTGCGTGTTTTACCTCGACCGTGCGTGTGTTACCTCGGCGGTGCGTTACCTCGGCCGTGCGTGTGTTACCTCGGCCGTGCGTGTGTTACCTCGGCCGTGCGTGTGTTACCTCGGTGGTGCGTGTGTTACCTCGGCGGTGCGTGCGTTACCTCGGCCGTGCGTGTGTTACCTCGGTGGTGCGTGTGTTACCTCGGCGGTGCGTGCGTTACCTCGGCCGTGCGTGCGTTACCTCGGCGGTGCGTTACCTCGGTGGTGCGTGTGTTACCTCGGCGGTGCGTTACCTCGGTGGTGCGTGCGTTACCCCGGCGGTGCGTGCGTTACCTCGGCGGTGCGTGCGTTACCTCGGCGGTGCGTGCGTTACCTCGGCGGTGTGTGTGTTACCTCGGTGGTGCGTGTGTTACCTCGGCGGTGCGTGCGTTACCTCGGCGGTGCGTTACCTCGGCGGTGCGTGCGTTACCTCGGCGGTGCGTGCGTTACCTCGGCCGTGCGTGCGTTACCTCGGCGGTGCGTGCGTTACCTCGGCCGTGCGTGTGTTACCTCGGCGGTGCTTGCGTTACCTCGGCCGTGCGTGCGTTACCTCGGCGGTGCGTTACCTCGCCGGTGCGTTACCTCGGCCGTGCGTGCGTTACCTCGGCGGTGCGTTACCTCGGCCGTGCGTGCGTTACCTCGGCGGTGCGTTACCTCGCCGGTGCGTTACCTCGGCCGTGCGTGCGTTACCTCGGCCGTGCGTGCGTTACCTCGGCCGTGCGTTACCTCGGCGGTGCGTTACCCCGGCCGTGCGTGCGTTACCTCGGCCGTGCGTTACCTCGGCCGTGCGTGCGTTACCTCGGAGATGCGTGCGTTACCTCGGCCGTGCGTGCATTACCTCGGCGGTGCGTTACCTCGGCCGTGCGTGCGTTACCTCGGCGGTGCGTGCGTTACCTCGGCGGTGCGTGCGTTACCTCGGCGGTGCGTGCGTTACCTCGGCCGTGCGTGCGTTACCTCGCCGGTGCGTTACCTCGGCGGTGCGTTACCTCGGCCGTGCGTGCGTTACCTCGGCCGTGCGTGCGTTACCTCGGCCGTGCGTGCGTTACCTCGGCCGTGCGTTACCTCGCCGGTGCGTTACCTCGGTGGTGCGTGCGTTACCTCGGCGGTGCGTTACCTCGGCGGTGCGTGCGTTACCTCGGTGGTGCGTGCGTTACCTCGGCCGTGCGTTACCTCGCCGGTGCGTGCGTTACCTCGGCCGTGCGTGCGTTATCTCGGCGGTGTGTTACCTCGGCCGTGCGTGCGTTACCTCGGCCGTGCGTGCGTTACCTCGCCGGTGCGTGCGTTACCTCGCCGGTGCGTTACCTCGGCGGTGCGTGCGTTACCTCGGACGTGCGTGCGTTACCTCGGCGGTGCGTGCGTTACCTCGGCCGTGCGTGCGTTACCTCGGCCGTGCGTGTTTTACCTCGACCGTGCGTGTGTTACCTCGGCGGTGCGTGTGTTACCTCGGCGGTGCGTTACCTCGGCCGTGCGTGTGTTACCTCGGCCGTGCGTGCGTTACCTCGGCGGTGCGTGTGTTACCTCGGTGGTGCGTGTGTTACCTCGGTGGTGCGTGCGTTACCTCGGCCGTGCGTGTGTTACCTCGGTGGTGCGTGTGTTACCTCGGTGGTGCGTGCGTTACCTCGGCCGTGCGTGCGTTACCTCGGCGGTGCGTGTGTTACCTCGGTGGTGCGTGTGTTACCTCGGCGGTGCGTTACCTCGGTGGTGCGTGCGTTACCCCGGCGGTGCGTGCGTTACCTCGGCGGTGCGTGCGTTACCTCGGCGGTGTGTGCGTTACCTCGGTGGTGCGTGTGTTACCTCGGCGGTGCGTGCGTTACCTCGGCGGTGCGTGCGTTACCTCCGCGGTGTGTGTGTTACCTCGGTGGTGCGTGTGTTACCTCGGCGGTGCGTGCATTACCTCGGCGGTGTGTGTGTTACCTCGGCGGTGCGTGCGTTACCTCGGCGGTGCGTTACCTCGGCCGTGCGTGCGTTACCTCGGCGGTGCGTGCGTTACCTCGGCCGTGCGTGCGTTACCTCGGCGGTGCGTGCGTTACCTCGGCCGTGCGTGCGTTACCTCGGCGGTGCTTGCGTTACCTCGGCCGTGCGTGCGTTACCTCGGCGGTGCGTTACCTCGCCGGTGCGTTACCTCGGCCGTGCGTGCGTTACCTCGGCGGTGCGTTACCTCGGCCGTGCGTGCGTTACCTCGGCGGTGCGTTACCTCGGCGGTGCGTTACCTCGGCCGTGCGTGCGTTACCTCGGCCGTGCGTGCGTTACCTCGGCCGTGCGTGCGTTACCTCGGCCGTGCGTTACCTCGCCGGTGCGTTACCTCGGCCGTGCGTGCGTTACCTCGCCGGTGCGTTACCTCGGCCGTGCGTGCGTTACCTCGGCGGTGCGTTACCTCGGCGGTGCGTTACCTCGGCCGTGCGTGCGTTACCTCGGCCGTGCGTGCGTTACCTCGGCCGTGCGTTACCTCGCCGGTGCGTTACCTCGGTGGTGCGTGCGTTACCTCGGCGGTGCGTTACCTCGGCGGTGCGTTACCTCGGCCGTGCGTGCGTTACCTCGGCGGTGCGTGCGTTACCTCGCCGGTGCGTGCGTTACCTCGGCCGTGCGTTACCTCGCCGGTGAGTGCGTTACCTCGGCCGTGCGTGCGTTATCTCGGCGGTGTGTTACCTCGGCCGTGCGTGCGTTACCTCGCCGGTGCGTGCGTTACCTCGGCCGTGCGTGCGTTACCTCGGCCGTGCGTGCGTTACCTCGGCCGTGCGTGCGTTACCTCGGCCGTGCGTGCGTTACCTCGGCCGTGCGTGCGTTACCTCGGCGGTGCGTGCGTTACCTCGGCCGTGCGTGCGTTACCTCGGCCGTGCGTGCGTTACCTCGGCCGTGCGTGCGTTACCTCGGCCGTGCGTGCGTTACCTCGGCCGTGCGTGCGTTACCTCGGCCGTGCGTGCGTTACCTCGGCCGTGCGTGCGTTACCTCGGCCGTGTGTTACCTCGGCGGTGTGTGCGTTACCTCGGCGGTGCGTGCGTTACCTCGGCCGTGCGTGCGTTACCTCGGCCGTGCGTGCGTTACCTCGGCCGTGCGTTACCTCGGCCGTGTGTGCGTTACCTCGGCCGTGCGTGCGTTACCTCGGCCGTGCGTGCGTTACCTCGGCGGTGCGTTACCTCGGCCGTGCGTGCGTTACCTCGGCCGTGCGTTACCTCGCCGGTGCGTTACCTCGGTGGTGCGTGCGTTACCTCGGCGGTGCGTTACCTCGGTGGTGCGTGCGTTACCTCGGCCGTGCGTGCGTTACCTCGCCGGTGCGTGCGTTACCTCGGCCGTGCGTGCGTTACCTCGGCCGTGCGTGCGTTACCTCGGTGGTGCGTGCGTTACCTCGGCGGTGCGTTACCTCGGTGGTGCGTGCGTTACCTCGGCCGTGCGTGCGTTACCTCGCCGGTGCGTGCGTTACCTCGGCCGTGCGTGCGTTACCTCGGCCGTGCGTTACCTCGGCCGTGCGTGCGTTATCTCGGCGGTGTGTTACCTCGGCCGTGCGTGCGTTACCTCGGCCGTGCGTGCGTTACCTCGGCCGTGCGTGTGTTACCTCGGCCGTGCGTGCGTTACCTCGGCCGTGCGTGCGTTACCCCGGCCGTGCGTGCGTTACCTCGGCGGTGCGTGCGTTACCTCGGCCGTGCGTGTGTTACCTCGGCGCTGCGTTACCTCGGCCGTGCGTGCGTTACCTCGGCCGTGCGTGTGTTACCTCGGCGGTGCGTGCGTTACCCCGGCCGTGCGTTACCTCGGCCGTGCGTGTGTTACCTCGGTGGTGCGTGTGTTACCTCGGCCGTGCGTTACCTCGGCCGTGCGTGCGTTACCTCGGCCGTGCGTTACCTCGGCCGTGCGTGTGTTACCTCGGTGGTGCGTGTGTTACCTCGGCCGTGCGTTACCTCGGCCGTGCGTGCGTTACCTCGGCGGTGCGTGTGTTACCTCGGTGGTGCGTGCGTTACCTCGGCGGTGCGTGCGTTACCTCGGTGGTGCGTGTGTTACCTCGGCGGTGCGTGTGTTACCTCGGTGGTGCGTGCGTTACCTCGGCGGTGCGTGCGTTACCTCGGTGGTGCGTGCGTTACCTCGGCGGTGCGTGTGTTACCTCGGTGGTGCGTGCGTTACCTCGGCGGTGCGTGTGTTACCTCGGTGGTGCGTGCGTTACCTCGGCCGTGCGTTACCTCGGCGGTGCGTTACCTCGGTGGTGCGTGCGTTACCTCGGCCGTGCGTTACCTCGGCGGTGTGTTACCTCGGCCGTGCGTTACCTCGGCCGTGCGTGCGTTACCTCGGCCGTGCGTGCGTTACCTCGGCCGTGCGTGCGTTCCCTCGGCGGTGCGTTACCTCGGCGGTGTGTTACCTCGGCCGTGCGTTACCTCGGCCGTGCGTGCGTTACCTCGGCCGTGCGTGCGTTACCTCGGCCGTGCGTGTGTTACCTCGGCCGTGCGTGCGTTACCTCGGCGGTGCGTGCGTTACCTCGGCCGTGCGTGCGTTACCTCGGCCGTGCGTGCGTTACCTCGGCGGTGCGTGCGTTACCTCGGCCGTGCGTGCGTTACCTCGGCCGTGCGTGCGTTACCTCGGCGGTGCGTTCCCTCGGCGGTGCGTGTGTTACCTCGGCCGTGCGTGCGTTACCTCGGCGGTGCGTGCGTTACCTCGGCCGTGCGTGCGTTACCTCGGCCGTGCGTGCGTTACCTCGGCGGTGCGTGCGTTACCTCGGCCGTGCGTGCGTTACCTCGGCCGTGCGTGCGTTACCTCGGCGGTGCGTTACCTCGGCGGTGCGTGTGTTACCTCGGCCGTGCGTGCGTTACCTCGGCCGTGCGTGCGTTACCTCGGCCGTGCGTGCGTTACCTCGGCCGTGCGTGCGTTACCTCGGCGGTGCGTGCGTTACCTCGGCCGTGCGTGCGTTACCTCGGCCGTGCGTGCGTTACCTCGGCGGTGCGTTCCCTCGGCGGTGCGTTCCCTCGGCCATGCGTGCGTTACCTCGGCCGTGCGTGCGTTACCTCGGCGGTGCGTGCGTTACCTCGGCCGTGCGTGCGTTACCTCGGCCGTGCGTGCGTTACCTCGGCCGTGCGTGCGTTACCTCGGCCGTGCGTGCGTTACCTCGGCCGTGCGTGCGTTACCTCGGCGGTGCGTTACCTCGGCCGTGCGTGCGTTACCTCGGCCGTGCGTGCGTTACCTCGGCCGTGCGTGCGTTACCTCGGCCGTGCGTGTGTTACCTCGGCGGTGCGTTACCTCGGCGGTGCGTTACCTCGGCCGTGCGTGTGTTACCTCAGCGGTGCGTTACCTCGGCCGTGCGTGCGTTACCTCGGCCGTGCGTTACCTCGGCCGTGCGTGTGTTACCTCGGCGGTGTGTTACCTCGGCCGTGCGTGTGTTACCTCGGCGGTGCGTTCCCTCGGCGGTGCGTGCGTTACCTCGGCGGTGCGTTACCTCGGCCGTGCGTGTGTTACCTCGGCGGTGTGTTACCTCGGCCGTGCGTTACCTCGGCCGTGCGTGTGTTACCTCGGCGGTGCGTGTGTTACCTCGGCGGTGCGTTCCCTCGGCGGTGCGTGCGTTACCTCGGCGGTGCGTTACCTCGGCCGTGCGTGCGTTACCTCGGCCGTGCGTGCGTTACCTCGGCGGTGCGTTACCTCGGCCGTGCGTGCGTTACCTCGGCCGTGCGTGCGTTACCTCGGCGGTGCGTTACCTCGGCCATGCGTGCGTTACCTCGGCCGTGCGTGCGTTACCTCGGCGGTGCGTGCGTTACCTCGGCCATGCGTGCGTTACCTCGGCCGTGCGTTACCTCGGCCGTGCGTGCGTTACCTCGGCGGTGCGTGTGTTACCTCGGCCGTGCGTTACCTCGGCCGTGCGTGCGTTACCTCGGCCGTGCGTGCGTTACCTCGGCGGTGCGTGCGTTACCTCGGCCGTGCGTGCGTTACCTCGGCCGTGCGTGCGTTACCTCGGCCGTGCGTGCGTTACCTCGGCGGTGCGTTCCCTCGGCGGTGCGTTCCCTCGGCCATGCGTGCGTTACCTCGGCCGTGCGTGCGTTACCTCGGCGGTGCGTGCGTTACCTCGGCCGTGCGTGCGTTACCTCGGCCGTGCGTGCGTTACCTCGGCCGTGCGTGCGTTACCTCGGCCGTGCGTGCGTTACCTCGGCCGTGCGTGCGTTACCTCGGCGGTGCGTTACCTCGGCCGTGCGTGCGTTACCTCGGCCGTGCGTGCGTTACCTCGGCCGTGCGTGCGTTACCTCGGCCGTGCGTGTGTTACCTCGGCGGTGCGTTACCTCGGCGGTGCGTTACCTCGGCCGTGCGTGTGTTACCTCGGCGGTGCGTTACCTCGGCCGTGCGTGCGTTACCTCGGCCGTGCGTTACCTCGGCCGTGCGTGTGTTACCTCGGCGGTGCGTTACCTCGGCCGTGCGTGTGTTACCTCGGCGGTGTGTTACCTCGGCCGTGCGTGTGTTACCTCGGCGGTGCGTTCCCTCGGCGGTGCGTGCGTTACCTCGGCGGTGCGTTACCTCGGCCGTGCGTGTGTTACCTCGGCGGTGTGTTACCTCGGCCGTGCGTTACCTCGGCCGTGCGTGTGTTACCTCGGCGGTGCGTGTGTTACCTCGGCGGTGCGTTCCCTCGGCGGTGCGTGCGTTACCTCGGCGGTGCGTTACCTCGGCCGTGCGTGCGTTACCTCGGCCGTGCGTGCGTTACCTCGGCGGTGCGTTACCTCGGCCGTGCGTGCGTTACCTCGGCCGTGCGTGCGTTACCTCGGCGGTGCGTTACCTCGGCCGTGCGTGTGTTACCTCGGCGGTGTGTTACCTCGGCCGTGCGTGTGTTACCTCGGCGGTGCGTGTGTTACCTCGGCGGTGCGTTCCCTCGGCGGTGCGTGCGTTACCTCGGCGGTGCGTTACCTCGGCGGTGTGTTACCTCGGCGGGGCGTGCGCTTCAATAACACATCACAAACAATACGCACGTAAAGCAGTCATTAGGGTCAGCGGGAAAGGAGCAAAGTGACCTAATGACAGGGACGTGTTTAATGGGTTAAAGGGTCAGTCTCACGTAGGAGCAAAGTGACCGAATACAAAGTAAGGTTTGCGCTACTGGATACATCACAAGAACGGGTATTTTTAAACTGTTATCTTTGAAATACCGGTATTTGGGATTCTGAATGCACGTTGGAAGTCATTTCTACTTTGGTTCTAACCAATCTTTGTGTTTTGCTTTTGCCAAAACGCGATTTCGTGCCGATTTAAAAAAAAAAAAAAATCCGGCAAATTTTATCCAAATCTGCGCCTGTGGTGCAGGTCGGGCTAGTGGTAACAGCTGACACGGAGGGCGGTGGTCTGGTAGAGGGGACGGGGCAATCTGGTGAGGGGGAAGGGGGGAGAGAGAGGCGGAAGGGGGAGAGAGAGGGGTGAGGGGGAGGGGAGAGAAAGGGGGGGGGAGAAAGGGAAGGGGGAGAGAGAAAGGGGGTTGAATACAATTTTTTTTATTGGGGGGGAGTTTCGTCCTGCGCATAGAATACGGTATTCTGTGCATTATTGCAGGTTTCTTAGGGGTCAATATCCAACGTTTTCAGGCCAGACTGTAGCCGTAGGACTGCAAGTGATTTAGATGAGGTGCTGTTTAGTTTTCTGCAGGACAATCATGTTTGCGAATGTAGTAATTCATCTGTGAAATAATTTGTGTGTTTCTTCTGCATGTATTTTAATAACCAAATATTGATTGTGGTAATGAGATTAAATGTACTGTGATGGGTTTCTGCTTCGTTGGCAACAGAGAGGTTAATGTCTTAAAAAAGAGTTCTTCATAGATGTAATAATGTGTACAGAGCTTTCAAACCTCACAGGTCTCTTCTTCAAATGTACAGAGCTCACCAAACCTCACATGTCTCTTCTTCAAATGTACAGAGCTTCCCAGACCTCACAGGTCTCTTCTTCATGTGTTTAGAGTTTTCCAGACCTCACAGGTCTCTTCTTTGCATGTACAGAACTTTCCAGTGCAAACGGCACATTATGAAGGTCACTCACAGGTCCCCTTTTTTTTGTTTTTTCCAAACTGACATTTTAGGAATCCTTTTTTCTTTCCTGTAAGATGATTAAAATAGAATGATAAACGATCAGCTTTGTGTGCGGGATCTTGATAAGATGTGGGAATTAAAACACAACAAATCTCTTATCACCGCGTCATCCTATTTGGGGGCAAGCAAAAAACACTAATGTATATAAATAGTAGGCATCACACAGATTATTCAAACAATAGTGTCCGTTGTGTGTCTGCAAATAACCGATGCGTCAAACTTGGCTAAATATAAACACTGAGCTATTTGAGTATTTTCCCCGCGTCGGACGTAGCAAGGTCATTGTCAGGGTCAGAGAATGGGCTCTCCCTGATAACGTAACTCCAGGGCGCACTTCCAGCACTTCCCAGGCCTCGGATTTTGAGAAAACACCCGGACACTGCGGTTAGAGGATAGAAATTGTCACAGGATTTATTAATTACAACGAAACAAGCAATAAACCCCACGTGGCCTTTCTAACTTCCACAGGGACCTGTGGCTTGTACACGTCAATTGCCACCGCTGCTCCCGGCCTGATGATGCATATCCCCTTATTACTGGGTCACTGCCACACCCGCCACGTGAGCCCCGCCTCCCACTGCCACAGGGGGGACAGCGGCCTCCCCCATTACTGCCACAGGGGGGACAACGGCCTCCCCATTACTGCCACAGGGGGGACAACGGCCTCCCCCATTACTGCCACAGGGGGGACAACGGCCTCCCCCATTACTGCCACAGGGGGGACAACGGCCTCCCCCATTACTGCCACAGGGGGGACAACGGCCTCCCCCATTACTGCCACAGGGGGGACAACGGCCTCCCCCATTACTGCCACCGGGGGGACAAAGGCCTCCCCCATTACTGCCACAGGGGGGACAACGGCCTCCCCCATTACTGCCACAGGGGGGACAACGGCCTCCCCCATTACTGCCACCGGGGGGACAAAGGCCTCCCCCATTACTGCCACAGGGGGGACAACGGCCTCCCCCATTACTGCCACAGGGGGGACAAAGGCCTCCCCAATTACCCCCACCGGGGGGACAACGGCCTCCCCCATTACTGCTACAGGGGGGACAACGGCCTCCCCCATTACTGCCACAGGGGGGACAACGGCATCCCCCATTACTGCCACAGGGGGGACAACGGCCTTCCCCATTACCCCCACCGGGGGGGACAACGGCCTCCCCCATGACTGCCACAGGGGGGACAGCAGCCTCCCCCATTACCCCCACCGGGGGGACAACGGCCTTCCCCATTACCCCCACCGGGGGGGACAACGGCCTCCCCCATTATATTATATAGGGTACAGGGGGAGTTATAGGGAGCAGTATCTGGGGTAATAAAACTAGCTACTTGACACAAATACCTTATGTGAAGTCAGAGTTGGTCCTGTCTTATTTATATATTTTTAGTCGGGATTAGTACCTGTGTTTTCTTTACCTTTTGATAAATCAGAACTAACTCAATTTTCCCAAACCCAAACTCCCAGCGCTCTGTGTCATTCCAGATGTTATTCAAACTCCTGGACAGCTGGGATCATGTTAATCTCTAATTAGAAAATCACACATTGATTTTTTTTTCTTCCACCATAAAAAAGTGCATTTTATATACTGTCCAATTTTATCAGTCTGAAATGACATTTTTACAGAAGGGCAGAGTGTGTCTCTCTACTTCATTACACCCATAAAATCATTTTTATTTAGACTACGGGCTTGCTTTTCCTCTGCTTAGATACAGGGCGTCCATTGCGTTCACATTGCTAAACCTGCATCCAATCACCCGGATAGAATTTAACTGTCCCGCCGTAGAGAAATGGCTTAATGACCCCAACGTGCAGCAGCATTTAGTGAATCTGGCCCTACGTATCATAGAAAACGATTTCACGATATACGGGAACATTGCAGGTCCCGCTGGCAGAGTAGCGGTTAATGATCAAAGGGCGAGGAGAGAGAGATAAGGAGTTTCCGCCCGCGTGGAACCATATTTAAATATATATTTTGTAACGGTGTTTCCCCCACCCTATGGGAGATCCCACTGTTACCAGGTGTGTGGTGCTTGCTACCTGTAGGCTCACGCGGCTGAGGTGTCCGCCGATGTTTGTGGGGACGGCAGAACAGGCTTCTGGGGCATATACCCAACACTTACTCCATGGTACTCAGCGCCTCCATCTGCAGTATCCATCCAGGCTCCAGATGTATGAAGGTAATCTCCCACAGTAGAACAGACTCCTCTCCCCCCAGAAAGATTACACACCAGGCAGGAGGTATATATATAACAGGAACTGGTTTATTCCTCTGCTCAGCACAGTCTCTGGGCAATTCTGCCCAATGCAGTCACAGCTCTGGTCTCTCAAACTTCAGATGGTCCCTGGACCTGCACTACAGGTCAAGGGCCCCCGCAGCAGTCCTAGCTCTTCCCTGATCCTCTCTCAGGACCAGGGGAATAGGTAATCACTGACTCTCCCGCGGAGGGAAGAGAACCTGGGCCTGCCAGTTCACAGCAGCCCGGTGTGATACCTTGTCTCTCTCACGGTAGAGACCCCCTTGAGTACAGCAGGGGGAGGGCACCAGTTCTGAACCCAGGATTGGGTAGAACATCAAAGGTACTGCTTGAGTGGGGAAAACCCATGATTGGTCCTAACACTGCCTGCTGTCACAGGACTGACATGGCAGAATAGTAGCCAGACATGGCATGACTGCACTTTTATAGTTTGAATAATATTTTGTACAATACGCCAGCGTTCTGAGACAGAACAATCGGCTTCGCTGCTGGTCTGAATTAGACGTATTTATACAAAGGGTTAGATGGGGCGGGTTGGGGGCACATTTTAGCGATGTTCTAAAACCCCAGTAGGTGCTTGTTACGTGTCTACAAAGAACAGCATGCACTGCGTGTGTGTGCGCTGCATGTGCACTGTGTGTGCACGCAAGCTGTGTGTGTGCGGTGCACGCTGTGCGTGTATGTGCTGTATGTGCGCACTCTGTGTGTGCGGTGTGCGTGCTGTGTGTGAGCATTTGCTGTGTCTGTGCGTTTGCGGTGTGCGTGCTGTGTTGCTGTGTTTGAGTGTGCATGCCGTGCGTATGCTGTGTTTGTGTGTGTGCGCTCTGTCAGTGTGTGCGCTGAGTTGCTGTGTGTGCTTGCACTTTGTGAGTGTGCGTGCAGTGCGTGCGCTGTGTGTGTGTTCGTGCGCGCTGTGTGTGTTCGTGCGCGCTGTGTGTGTGTGTGTGTTCGTGCGTGCTGTGTGTGTGTGTGTTCGTGCGTGCTGTGTGTGTGTGTGTGTGTGCGTTATATTCCTCGGGCCGATGTACGACACAAACTATTATTATTATTATTATTTTTGCCGTTTCATTTTTTTATTCAGTTTACATTAAAACAGAATAAAGTGTATTTTTATTTCGTACTAATTAGTATATATCCTGTGTGTAGCCTTCCCAACATAACTCATAGAGTGTTAGCTCTGTGGGGCAGTGTCTCCTTTAGCCTTATCTTGCCGCTTACCTTCTGCACGTATTCCCACAGTTGGTAATGTATTTGCCTCCCATTGTAACGTTGTATAGCGCTGCGTACATGGCTGGCCCTATATCCATATATACAATATTCTGTATAACAGCCGTACTGCGAGAATACACATTGCTACCTATACAGTATAATGAAACCTCTGCGCTGCGTCAGACACAGCGCGACTTCTCCCGACGTTTCTCCCAGCGTCCGCCATTTCCGGGCGCCAAAAAAATATACAAGCGCAAATTATGAGATTTCCGCGTGCAAACTGTGCGCCAAAAAGGCGTTGGCGCTGCTTATTCCCGAGTCTGCAGTATCTGGAATTGACGCGGCCAGGACACAAATGTAGTGTCTGTGTGACTATGAAACAGGACGCGGCCCTGCGCTCATCAATCGCCCATTATCCTTAATCATATCGGCATGTCCCCATCCCCTCCTTCTCCCCCCTAATAAATGGATATAAAAGGACACGTGTAAGTATGCATTAGACCTCTCGTCGATTAGTCACTTTATATAGATACTGGCAGGATCAATTGCTAATTATGGGGCATAGATGGAGAAGCCAGTGATTGGTACATGAGTCAGACTCCCTGCCAGTAAATGCCGCTTAATTATTATTATAAACCCAAGCAAAGGAGAAGGGGCCGAAACATGGGAATATATGGATTTTATTATGTTTATCTAGATGTATTTTTGTGATATCTAAATAGAGATAAACATCTAGATATAGAGATGGATAGCTAGAGATCGCGATAGCTTTGTAGATTTAGAGATATAGATGTCTAGATAGAGATCCAGCTAGAGATATATAGAGATATCTAGATAAAGACGTATAGATGGATATCTAGATATCTATCTCTACAGCTAGATATATATATATATATATCTAGATAAAGATATATCTATATAGAGATCCAGATAATTATCTAGGTATGGAGATATCTATATCTCTAGATATAAATCTAGATAGATATGCAGATAGAGATATAGATATATCTATACTGTAGCTCTCTATACATCTATATCTAGAGATATATCTCCCAGGTGCTGCGGTTACAGCCTCTCTTCTCCACGTCGCTCCCACACATTCCCTCATCCCATCCTCCCATCTTACTTTGGGCGTCTTGGTCTCTAGATCTTTCTTGGAATCCAGTCGGATTCCATCTTTGTCCAGCGATGGTCACTTCTTCCTGCGATCTGTCCGGCCCGTCGCCATCACCCCACCCCCCCACAACCAGACACACACCGCCTAAGTTATTACAGAGAATATCACTGAGTTTCTATCTGATTCATTGGCCGTGTTGGTGTAAAATATTCCAAGATATTCCGCCAAGAGGGAAGCATGCCCCATCTATACTGTACGTACGTACGTATGTATGTATATATATATATATGACATATTCACGCACCTGTCATTTTCATGGCGCACCCCACGCGAGTTTTCCCGGGATGACATGTCGTTTCCATTCTGGCGCCCAGTGATATATTTGGTGTGTATGGGTGGGGATGTGTTCTCGGTGTCAGACACCTCACATC